>NC_059344.1:65843255-66015518 GCF_019703515.2 Myxocyprinus asiaticus | reverse complement strand
ATATATAATATATATTAGTTTTTTTATATGGATTTATGTGTGTTTATGTTGTTTTTGTTATTCATTTGTGTAGATTTCTCTTATTAATTTGTTAAAAACGTTTTGCTTAAATGCTGAAAGGTTCAGTAGAAATAAAGGTAGGCTATGTTATTTATTTCCACCAAGAGCCAATTACAGAACTTTACTGCATCTACCACATGTACAATTTTAACAAGTGTTTTAGATTAAATACCAGTAATATTATTAATTATCATGCAAATTAAATACACTTATGTGTTCATTTGGACAACATTGTAACATTACATTAGTTGAGTGTGTCAGATTGACAAACTCATTTTCTTTTGTAAAGCATGTGACACCTTAGTGTAAAATCTACCAGTGGGCTACATAGTGATTTAACGTTCAATAAGCAGACAAAAAAAGACCTAGAATCGACTTGTTACACGAGTTGTGTAGAAACAGATAACTGTAGGGCAATGACGTTTGAAATCCTTTGGATTAAATTTCAGTGTCTGTGCTTCCATCTACTGGAAAATGTATAATAGTCATCCTAACTGAACTTTCGGATGGGTTGGGTGAAGACGAAATTCCCACTTTTTTACTGCCATCTAGTGGAAACACGGCCGGACATTCGGAATTAGGCACAACACCAGAATTCCAGTCCACGTGATCAAAACAGTCTTGAAGAATAGAATCTGATTGGTCTGACCAGCACTGGATCGTTCTGAGGGCGGATGCTTCCTGTTTCAGTTTCTGCCTGTAAGCGGGCAGAAGGAGAGCAGAAGAGTGGTCCGATTTGCAAAATGGTGGGCGGGGGAGGGATTTGTAGCTATACTACCTATAATATTTTGTTAGAACTTTCAGGAAAAGGTGGATAGACACACACACACATACACACACACACACACACACACACACACACACACACACACACACACACACACACACAAAGAAAAAACAAAGAGTGGGCTACCTAAAGTTTTACTCATGTATGATTTTTCTAATATACTTAGACAGGTTTTAAAAATGAAAAGACACCAAACTAATTTGAATAAGTACATTTTTACTTGCCTCGTAATCTTGTTGCTATGGAGATTCACAGAGGTGAAAATGAAAGTAAAGTGGTGGTTGGGTGGATCCTGCTCTACTTCCATTTCTGTCCATTTGGAGGTTTAGGTTTGCACACTCACAGATTTCTGTTCAGAGTTATCCAGCTCAGAAGTATTTGGTAAGAAAGAAAGTAATTGACTTGAGATTTAAGTGTTTTGGGATTTTGAGGAGCTTATGATAATTCTTGTATCATTTTTCATGTAACTGAAATTAATCATAATGTCTGTCTTAAAAATAAAAAAAAAATAGCCCATGGGAATGACTTGTATTAGTTTATGTGCATGATGATACTATATATCATTAATTTTGTTATTGAATATACACAACTTTCTTTTAGTAGTTACACCCACTTGAGAAGGATTGTAACTTATTGCAGTGTCACTTGATCTGAAGCACAATGGTAAGAATGTTAAATTCTGTCTCTCTTATCTCATTATCTATAATATATATGTGTGTGTGTGTGTGTGTGTGTGAAAATACAACAATAATGCTCAGATAATGAAATAGTTAGGCAGTTATTGACAATTGACATAATTGACATTATTTTTTAGCTGTCTCAATCTGATGACGATTGCCTAATAACAGAGGAGGAAATGAAACAGCTTATTGAAACTATATCTACTCAGGATATCACATCAGCAGCAAACACGATCAACGAATACCTCAAACAGCAAGATCGTGTTGAGCTAAATATTGGTGTGACGGGGGAGTCTGGTTCTGGAAAGTCCAAATTTGTCAATGCTTTTAGAGGCTTAGGGGATGAAGAAGAGGGCTCTGCCGAAACAGGTGTAGTGGAGACCACTATGAAACCTGAAGTTTACTGTCACCCAAAATACAAAAATGTAAAAGTGTGGGATCTCCCTGGCATTGGAACACCAAACTTCAAAGCTGAAAATTACCTTAAACAGGTTGAGTTTGACCGCTATGATTTTTTCATCATCATTGCTTCAGAGCGGTTTAGAGAATGCCACACCCAGCTGGCCTCGGAAATCATGAGAATGGGGAAGAAATTTTATTTTGTCCGTTCCAAGATTGACGTTACAATTGATGGTGAAAAAAATAAAACAAGCTTTGACAAGGAAAAGATCCTGGATACCACTTGGAAGGACTGTGAAAATGGTTGGTTTACACAGTTTATGACATGACAATGTACTGACCAAAACAATGTATTGAACTTCACACTGTATCCTACATACAGATCTAACTTAATCAATATAATGAAATGTAATAATTAATAATACCTTTTTCTGATTCACTTTAGGACTGAGAAAAATTGGCCTAGAGGACCCTGTTGTGTTTTTGATCTCTAGCTCTGAGCTTGGCAGCTTTGATTTCAATCTACTGCAGGAAAGGATCGCTAAAGAGCTTCCTCAGCATAAGAGACATGTGCTGATTCTGTCTTTGCCAAATATCACACTGGAGATTAATGAGAGAAAGAAGAAAGCTCTAAAGAAAAACATTGGAAGAATTGCCTTCGTATCTGCTTGTGTGGCAGCAGTTCCTGTTCCTGGTCTTTCGATAGCTGTGGATTTAGCCATCATAGTAAATGAGATAAGAACGTACTGCAACGCCTTTGGTCTGGATAAGAAATCTCTGCTGAATCTCTGCAAAAGATCTGGGAAGAGCATAGAAACTCTGGACAGTCTTATGACCTCAATCTGGCATAAAGGATTATGCACAAGTTCAGTGTTATCTATGCTGAGTGTGGCATCAGTTTTAATAACAGAAGATGTTGTTGAGCGTGTCTTTACCTTTATACCCATTTTAGGCTCTGTTGTGGCAGGGGGTCTGTCTTATTTGACTGTCTCAATAATGCTCAAGAAAGCTCTGAATGATATAGCAGAAGATGCAAGAAAAGTGCTAATGGCTGCCCTGGAGACTGACCTGGAGAAATGTAAATAAACATGTATAATTAGACAGAATTATGGAGGATGTTCTCTGTCTTTACATGTGAAATTTACTCATCTATCTCCTCCGGAAATTACACACAATTTCAGTAGTGACTTGAGTAAAAAAATAAAAAAATCTCACTGCCTACCACTGGTCAAGCTGGCATAGAAGAAAGTGTTTTAAAATATCAACAATTAGAGACTTCACCTTTAGGCACTTGGTTTTAGGGTTTATAAACGTATAAACAGTAAATCAATCATAATTTTAAACAGTTATCTCGCCTTCAAACGTTACATTTGTTTTGATGTTGTTTTCTGGCCTGATTTTTTTAATGTGTTGGTATGGGTATATTTTTTAAGCTACTGTTGTAATTGACTAATATTGTTATCCTTTTGAATATATTTGCCATATGAGCTTGATTGTATTGCTTACTGTGTCTTTAGCTTACATGTCTGAGGTCACAAGTAAAGCCTCTGCTTCATACAGTATTTGAGGATGTTACTTCTGTTTGAGGATGTTTTTGTATCAACAGTTTTTCAACTTTGAAAAAAGATATAAGTCTGTAGATATAAAATGTATTTGTTTGAATCATAATACTTTTTCATTTAGTATTTCAATTATCACATAACCCCATTACAATTATAGGTTTTATGAATGTGAATGTAACATCAAATTTTGTGTTCTTCTTGTTCAATTGTATCCTCGACTATTACAGTATGTATAATAAAAAATGTATTATTATGTATATTAAGTTCAAAATAAAGTAATCAAAAGTAGTATTGACTGTTGATTTGTCAAAAATATCTGAGGCAAAATTTTAGGCTGAACATTTTCGAGTAAATAAGCGGAAAATAATAAAGTGTTACATTTATCCCACACTGTAAAGAATTCTAAAATGTTTTAGTAAGTACCTCCACAGCCTTTACCAAAATACAAACAAGAAACCTAAAAACATACAAAAATCTGAGAGATAAGTTTGGTAAGTGATTGAGACAGGCTATTTATCATTTAGCTAATGTAACTCATTTTTGTGGAAAAAAATAATGAAAATATGTGTAACCCCTTTAAAGCGACACTGTGTAACTTTTGGGCCTCTAGCGGTTAAAAATAAAACTGCATGCCTCTTGTGGAAGAACTTTGTTTTGGTTGTGCTTCTGCTCTGCTCCTCTGCGTGGATGAATGTGGTTCGAGGCACCATGTACACGTGGATAAAGGACATGTACTCATGTTGTTGCACACACAGAAGTGACTGTTTTATTTCTGGTGGCACATATTTTATTGTTGTCACATCACTGCCGAATCTGCAAAATCAATAAACACATAACGTGGGTTAAACAATCGTTTGCAGCACGTTGAACAGTACCAGCAGTGTGACGTCTTCATATTAAAGATGGCTAGGAATCGATTCCAGAAAGAATCAATTCTGAGGCGTTGGGAATCGAGAATCGACTCGAAACGTTGGAATCGACTCCAAAGCTGAAGTCGATTCCTTTTGGGGAAACCGGTTGATATTTTCGAACTTTATTTCCTCAACCGCTGAACTACTACACATTTCAGAAGCCTAATACCACTTAAACAATTCACAGAAGAATTATAAAAGTTTTGCATCTTCATATAAAAGTGAAACATTCCTGTGCTCTCACTATCGCCACCTAGCGTCACACGCCAGTATACACAGGTCTAAGTGATGTGTGAATTAACTCAGCGAGTATACTGAATATTAAAATAATACAAATTCAATAATAAACAATACACGAGGGCCATGCAAAAACAATACATGAGGGCTATGCAAAAACAATATACAAGGGCTATGCAAATCTATACCACTACACTGTTGTTTTGACTTATTGAAAACATTGATGTTTTAAAATAAATGACATTACAAAAGTTAGGCAATGTTCGTTAACATTAGACATAACGATTGTTAGTCTTATTAGATTGTTTTTTATAACTCCAGGATATTCTGGCCAAATAGACCACGGTAGTAACTAATTTATAGATTGTCATTGATACCAACCAGTGGTCAACATCATTTCAAGACTCACATGTCCTTGGCAAGCCTAGAAATAAAGGATTTATTTATATAAATTATTGCCGTTATAAAGAAAAAATGTGTGCTAGCAAGTGAAAAGTTCTGCACCGATTACAGTATAATTATTGTATTTCACTACACACACACACAGACGCGCACGCACGTGCATGTGTGTGTGTGATTACACAATTATACATAAACTATATCAGCAAAATCAATCTACTTAGAAATCTGAATTAAATAATTGACATGAATGTTCTGTCTTTGTACAGGGTACAAGTTATGAATCGGAGCTGGAGTCATCAGAGGAATATGTGGAAAGTGAAAGAGGCAGAGCAAATCAAGAGGGAGAGGCAGAGAAAGAGGGTTACAATTATGGACAAAATATTATGTAAGGAGAGCTGCAGACCCGTCACAGCAGAGGCTGGTGGAGATACAGGTTAGTATTGTATTTTACAATTCATATTTTATATATTTTACATAATAAATTCCAACACAGAGCTATCTCTTTGTCAACAGTGAATGACTTGTACTTCAACCAGCAGGGACAGCTACTTCAAGAGATTATTTTACGTCAACCTGCCCTGGTGTTTGACATTTTAAACATACAATCAACCAACCCTCCAGCTGCACCATCACTGCATTGGTGTCGATGCAGCAACTGCAGAGACATGCCCACGGACCTGGTGGAGAAGTGTTGTGCCCAGGAACCAGAAGTACGTGTGAGCAGGACAGCTACTGTTGAACTGCTCTGC
This sequence comes from Myxocyprinus asiaticus, assembly GCF_019703515.2. Lineage (NCBI taxonomy): Eukaryota > Metazoa > Chordata > Actinopteri > Cypriniformes > Catostomidae > Myxocyprinus > Myxocyprinus asiaticus. The sequence continues at coordinate 66,009,731 of NC_059344.1, read as the reverse complement.
ATCAATCCTGCTGTTTTGAGATTGGTGAGGGACACCAGGAATTACATTTTGGCTTTGGGACATCCTGTTGAACCTGGCACAGATCACCGCGGGTATCGATATGCTGCATACAGACAACATGATGTTTGGCAATATGGTGCATTAGGGGGAGGATACAGAGTTGTCATACCAAGCTGTTGTGTTTGACACATCAGAAATAAATATCCAGATCCTCATGGGCAGTAAACTGGATTCACACCTAACAGGCTGTAGCAGTTTTTGTTTGATTTAGTAGATATGCAAAAAAAGTTTACAATCATTATTTTGCAACATTTCAGTTGTCAAAGCTTGCTGTGAAATTCCATACTACTTCAAAATTATTCTTATTTGTAAAATTCCTAATGGTATTATTTTGATAATTTGATTTGTATATTTATTCAATTATACTAAAGAATTATTTTGCACTATTTTGTTCTTCAAATGGTTTTGCACATTATATAAACCTCACATAATTTGTATTGTTGTAGTTTTAATTGTTCCTCTTTTAAATACATTTGTGGAGAAAAAAAAACAAAAAAAAAAAAAAACTTTGTATTCCAGTTTACTTTCATCTCTCTAAAGTAATCTGGGTGTCAAATAAAACATTGTTTTAAAAACGGACTATCACATCCACAACTGCAATTCCTCAAACTCACCAGCAGGTCATCCTCGCCCGAGTACTGACTCTGGCCTTAATTCATATCATATGTTGCTTGTTTCTACCTCATCACCATGTGTATATATTCACATTGCTCTCATTGTTCAGTGTGAAGTCTTGTTATGCTATGATTACATTTCTGAGCATTCTACCCTGTTGTATGTTGAGCTGGTTAACACACTTTTGCCTGTCTCTTGGATACTGCCTTTGCCTACTGTTTTGGATTGTTTGCTGTTTTTCGGACTGCCTTTTGATTATCGCCTCTGCCTGCCTATTTTGTTTACCCTGTACGCCTGCCATCTGTGTGTTTGCTTATTAAAGCTCTGCTTCTGGATCCTAATGCCTCTGCCTTCTCACCATCATTACAGAAGACTTTGCCTACCCAGGATCCAGCGGAGCTTCAACAGGTGCACGCAGAACTTGCTTCACAAGCATCCGTGCTCACTGAACATCACAAGCAGCTCTGCAAACTTACAACACTTACTGAGGAGCTTATAAAATTCATGCATTCAAACCACTCTATTGTTTCTGCTAATAACACTACAGCTCCGCTTGTGACTGCTCCCACACACACACTTTCTCACCCTCCCTGGGGAATCTTCACTTGGCATTTCCTGACAAGTTTGATGGTACACCAGCCCAGTGTAAAGGATTTCTTATGCAATGTAAAAAAAATGTTCTTGCTCCACAACCTTGCATGTATTCCACCGAAGAATCCCAGTAGCCTTAATCACCTCCCTCCTGACAGGGAGGGCACTGGACTGGGCCACGGCCATTTGGGAGAGGGAGAACCACCTCTGGGACTGACCACAATATAGACAAACTGGACACCTGCTTGCCACCTGTCCCACTCTGCATGAGGCATCTAGACACTTAACGGTCAGTGAATCCTTTCCATTTAATCTAACCAACAATCAGCTAGTTGTGGCCTCTACTACCTCCAATTCTCACCAAATCTCTATTCCTGCTTTGATTCTGGTGCTGCTGGTAACTTCATGGATTATAAAACAGCCAAAGACTTGAATTTACCACTTTTTCACTGTGTTCCCTCCATACGCATCTCCGCATTAGGTGGGCGCTCCCTCGGCTCCGGTACCATACTGCACATTAAGGAATGTCACACTCAAAGTCGGGATTCTTCACTCTGAAAGCATCCAGCTATTCGTCATCAATTCTTCTCACAATCCTCTGATCCTAGGGTTTCCATGGCTCACCCAACATAATCCTGTGATTTCCTGGAGTGAGGGACAGATTTTGAAATGGAGCCCTCAATGTCATCAGTGTCTTGTCGCTTGCACTCCTCTCCCATGCTCCAAATCTCGCATGGAGATTCATTCTGTTTACTCGGACCTGTACGAAGTATTTAGCAAAACCAAAGCCACTCAGTTACCACCTCATCCACAAGATTGTGCCATCGAATTACTACCTGGAATATCCCCACTGAAGAAGATTTATCCTCTTTCAGCTCCTGAGACCCGGGCCATGAAGGAGTACATCATCGAGGCACTTGAGCTCGGGTTTATTCGTCCAGCCACTCCTCTGGCAGCGGCCGGTTTCTTAGTTGAAATCAAGGTCTTTGGCCTTGCATTGATTATCGTGGCCTCAACGCCATCACGATCAAATATTATTATTTTGGGTAAAGCAAATAGTTTAATTTTCTATTTTATTGTTTCATTTTAGTTATTTTACTGATTTATTCATTGTACAATAATATACAGTATGCACATTGTGTCTAAGCAGAATGAACAGATGTGAAAGATACAGTTTTGTCAAATTTCTCGGACCTGTTGCTGGTTCGATCCCCACAGCCACCACCATTGTGTCCTTGAGCAAGGCACTTAACTCCAGGTTGCTCCGGGTGACTGTCCTTGTAATAAGTACACTGTAAGTCGCTTTGGATAAAAGCGTCTACCAAATGCAGTAATGTAAATTTAACAGATGTACAGACCAGTTAGGACTACAGTTCAACTGATTCTTTGTAGTGTGACAACAGTGTGCTAAAACCTGAGCTGCCTACTGACTACATAAGCAGCTGCCTTCAAAGGCAGCACCCTAAATTTAAAAGTTAAAGAACATCATAAGACTAATTGACAGACAGCAAGTAACTGATCTGTAACACTCTTCATAGGCAGCATGTCTGTTAGCGGTCTCTTACGCATGTTACACAAATAGCTCCCCACAAAAATGCAAGAGAAAAGCTGACATATACTCCATCCTCCTGCTCAAAAGACCTATTTAATAAGAGAGGGGTATAATGTCCCAGATACTAAAGGTCAGAGCTTGAACAGGTTAGAGGATTTTGTCAATGTCTGTCAAAATTATGAACCAACAACTAGCCAGAAACCGTCAATTAGTGAGCCTTGATTAAATGCAAACATTAAATATTATACTTTCACTTTTAAAAACCAAAACTTCCATAACTTCAACTTAAAGATTTTTGGTTAAAAATTAACTTTTATTATTGAGCCAGTACATGAAGAATTTATGTTGAAAACAGTGTTCTTGCCTTACCCCGATTCACTATGATAAACCTGCAACAATGATTTAAACTGAGTTGTCAGGTCAGATTTGGAGGGAAATTGTTAAAAAAAAAGTATATGTTACTTGCTCGGACGGCATTTTTTTTTTCTTTTTTCTTTCACATATACTACATCTAGGACATCTTACTTAGTGACTTTTAGTGTATCTAGTCACATCATAAACATGCATGAGTATATCGCAAACCACCAGGTTCAACCTCAAAGAAGAGCATCTGCAAGACACATGCAATTTTATGTTTCAACCACAGAAGGTGATAGAGAGGCAACAATTCTGTAGTGCAGCTTTAAATTAAATGTTCAATAAATGTTCTTTTTTTTGTGTGTGTGTGTGTGCAAAAATCAGTTAAATTACAAGATTTACACATTCTCTGCATGTACTGTAATTCACTTCAAAATATCATTGACTGTACAACAATTGTTTTTTTTTCTTCCTGATCTTATGTGGATTCTTTATAGAATCAGGCAGAAAATATATTACTGATAGCAGACTGTATTCTTATAAAAAATTAAAAAAATACCCCAAACTGCTTGAACATACTGTAAATTTAGTGCTCTTGTCACCTGTGACCTCATACAGCGTACCTATGTGACTTGTGTTTTTTGCATAGCCGAATTTCAAACATTACAAGTAAACACGGACAGAAAAGTTATTGAAAAGGAAAACTATTGATGATGGCTATGTGGGATAGTGGTGTGCCGTGGTATTTATTTTTTTTTTTATTCGTAAAAAGTGTGACGTGGCAGAAAAAATGTTGGGAAACACTGGTTTAGGAGAAACACTGGAAGGCTACATTATTGTAATTTCATTTGTAAATATTTAATTTAGTATCAAAGTTTTTATTTTTTTAAAGCAGTGTTTGCAATCACTTTTTTTCAGTGGTTGGGGTGCTTGCTCAAGTAAAATAACAAAATCTTTAATTGAGTGTAATAGAAATTTTAATACTAAGTATTATGCAATCACAATCATACATTAAGTCTTAAGTGAATCTACTGTGTGTTTCTGTCTGTGCGCATGACTAAACTCACTCCCTGCACCTGTGGAGATAAGAGTGGCCTCCCAACCCCACCTCCGGTTGAAGAGGCTAGAGTTGTCACAAGAGTGGGGGTGGCTAACCCCAGACAGAAACAAATTATTACTGTACGTCAGTCTGTTATCAGGAATGCTGAATGATGGAATCCAGCTGCCTCCTAGGGCCTATATACACTGGAGAGTTTAGGGGTTGCTTCGCTCATTACCTGAGAATGAGTCTACTTGCAAGTGTGTTTATTAAATACTTATTAGAAGGCACCTCAGTCTTTGAGTCTTTATTACAGAATTTCCACCACATTGTTTTTAATTTAATGCACAATCACAGGAAGGATCACAAAAATACAAAAACAAAAATAACTGATCAGAGAAAACAAAATAGTGTGGAACTCAAAACTTGAATAATAATAACAAAAAAGAAATAACCAATAACCTAATTAAATCAGGTGAAAAGGAAAAGACAGTTGTTAGACAAAAAAGGAAAACAAGGCTTATAAACTAAACTCTTTAAACTAAGCTTAAACCAATTCATTTTAATAAAATTTTTATGCAAAATCACAATGTTTAAAACATTTAAAAATCCATGTCGTTGTACTACTCCAAATGCTATACTTTAAGAGCTTGTCAGACTTTGGACACCAACTCTCTTAATATTAGAGGTGATTTCTATCTCCCCCCTCCCCATGTGTTTGCATTCACTCTGTCTTTCATGTGGTTATTCCCACACCATACACAACTTAATATAAAGGGCATTAATTATGTCAGAAAGGTGTTTTTGTTGTGTAAGACAGAACCTTTCAGCGTTTCAGAAACAAATCTAGAACTAGTTGCACAGACTTTACAAATTCTAATAAGAGTTCTGCAAGCACTGAGGACTTTGCCTGTTCTATAATTTCTTTATTAGACAGACTCATATTCTCCTTTTGTCTCAGTATCTCCGATGCTTTCTCTATCTTTTTCTGAACGTCTTTCAACATCTGATTGGAGTAAAAGCCTCCTTTATTTTTCCTAACCATATTTTCAGTAGAGTTGAGAATTTTTTCTACTTGAACTCTGTTGCTCCTGTATCCATCCTGCTGCTCCTTCCAGTATTTATTATCAATGACATGATAGCCACCTTCACACTTGCCAACCAGCGTATTTAGTTCCATACACTCTTTAACATACTGTTCTATCTCCTGACCATCGTCAAGTTGATCACCATGAGTAAAGACAACCACTGTATACTTAAAAGCTTCTTCTCCAAACAAATCCATCAGTTTCTTCACTACTTCTTTCTCTTGATCTGTGAATCTGTCAACTCTAAGAACAACAATGAAGGCATGGGGTCCTGGAGCACATTCAGTGATGCATCTCAATAATTCTTTCCTCGTCTTTTCTTCAGAATATCTGGTGTCAAAAATTCCAGGGGTGTCAGTAATAGTGATTTCTGTCCCATCCTTGGTCACACTTTTTGACTCACATTTGCAAGTGTCTGAGTTGGCCGAATTGGAGGTCTCAAAAGCTTTTTGATTGAGTATCGTGTTCCCAGTGCTGCTTTTTCCAAACCCGGATTTCCCTATAAGCACAATCCTTCTTTCTTTCCTCTCAGGTTCTACCAAAAGAGGAAAACCATTAGAGTTTGTATTTATTTATTTATTGGCAAAAACATATACAGTTGCATCTAAAAAAATGTGAATATCGTGGAAAATATTAGAATAAAGAATTTATGATACAGAAATGTCGACCTTCTGAAAAGTATGTTAATTTATACACTCAATACTTAGTTCGGGCTCCTTTTGCATGAATTACTGCATCAATGGGCCGTGGCATGGAGGCAATGAGCTGATGAGGTGTTATGGAAGCCCAGGTTGCTAATATTTTGAGATACTGGATTTTTGATTTCCATGAGCTGTAAGCTGTAATCATCAAGATTAAAACAAAAAAAGGCTTGAAATATTTCACTTTATGTGTAATGAATCTAGAATATATGAAAGTTCCACTTTTTGAATGACACTTTTCCACAATATTCAAATTTTTTTAGATGCACCTGTACACATTCAGAAACATAATACAATGATTTCCTAGCAGAAGTAAATAACATGTTATTTATGACCATGAGATTTTGTTGAGGCAAATTACAGTACATGGTGATCCAACTCACAAATTATGATTTTAAGATGTTTTTTCTTCTACTGCTTCATACAGTGGAACAGTATAAAATGTTCAGCTTATATAAATAATATTCATGATGTTTAAATACAATAACTTCATTTTTTAGGTTTTTTTTTATATTTGCTTCACCATGCTCACACTGTCACTAATCGGCAGACTACTGCGCTGATGACGTTTCTGGAGGAGTTGACAGGGACACAGGTATCTTATTGGCTAATAAGATCACATTGCCAATTTTTTTTTTTTACATTATTTATTTCACAAATTTGTTTCAGAAATTTGTTACAATTTGTTTGGGAACAGACTTTCAGAAATCAGAATTTATGCTTTTTTATTATTTTTATTTTATTTGACCATTTTATAAAAATGTGTGTGAATAATAAAGTATTCTTCTGTAGCCCGTGGCCCCGCCCTTGATTTTAACAGAATTATAATAATAAATCTTGATGAATTACATGTTCAAATGTGATTATAAAAAAAAAAAAAAAGAGTAAGACTTATTGTCTGGGCAATTGACATTTTATTTACTTTTTACACCAAAACATGTAATTCCAATTTAAAACACTGATAAACACAATTTCTGCTTTATTAACATCAATGTTTGAAGAGAAATATAGAAAATATCTTTAGTTCACTACAGTACTCATTTATTTGAGCAACCAAACTACCAGAACTAGTTATTGCATAATCTTCCTGTAATCCAGTTATAAAGATATAAAATGGGTTCCCAGAAATAAACTCTTACAAAAGCTGCTCTAACATGTGCTCCTGTTCTTATTCTCTCCTGCATTTCTTTATTATGTTCATGCAGCATCTCATCAGTGTAGTAACTTCCTCCATTTCTCCTCTTCATCTCTTCTACTGTATTCAGCAGATGCTGTACCTGGACTCTGTTGCTCCTGTACCCTTCGTGCTGCTGATTCCAGTATTTATTGTCAATGACATGACAGCGATCCCCGCACTCATATACCAGACTCTGTAGTTCTGCATTTTGTCTCACAAATTGCTCAATAGTCTGTCCATCATCCAGTTGATCTCCATGAGTAAAGCAAATGATTGCATATTTTAGAGCATCCTCTCCAAACAGCCTCTTAAATACCTCAGCTGAACCATTCAGTTCTGCATAAGCCTCAACTCTCAAAATAAGAATAAACGCATGGGGTCCTGGTGCACACTTATTGATACTTTGCTTTATTTCATATTCCAGTGCCTCATCACTGAGTTCTGGATAATAAAATCCAGGCGTGTCTACAATTGTCAGAATTTCCTGATTTATTTGTTTTGTTTTGCTGCTGCTAAATATAGTTTCAGGACATGGAGATGTTTTCTCATTGAATATATTTTCCCCATAGATGGTGTTTGCAGTGCTGCTTTTTCCATCTCCCACTTTGCCAAGAACCACAATCCTCACCTCATTTGTCCCTAAAGAGAAAGTGCACGAGTGAGACTTTTTGTTGTGCATTTGCAATTGTTCAGCAGTGAATTATGGCATTGGTTAAGACAGGAAAGACATTGGAACATGGTAATATTGTAGGCTGTTTCATTAACAAAGCAGTCTTTCCTGCTAGAATTTCATTGAACTTCGTAAAATCTGTGGTGGCCCAGGGCTGCACAATACAACCAAATTAAAAAGGCAAATAAAATCTGAAAACATATGAAAATAAACCATAACACAATGGAAAAGCCACAGCACAACAAAATTAAGCTGCACCACAACAAAATAACATAAAATAATATTTTTAAACACTGTATTTTAAGTTGTGGCAATCTGTACATATGAGATCAAGAAGCTGCTCGTCCCACTGCAAGAGAACTTCCCCAGTAAATGTGTAATGTGTTTCCAAATGTAAACAGAAGCGATTTCATAGGTGTGTCTCATTACAAAGGCTGTTGCAAGGTAGGACACATCCTTTGTAGGCAGCTTAATACTGAGCATCTACTTCCACGACTACTCTATGTCACTAGGGGGCCCATTAATTTATGACCGCCTCTACAGCAAAAAAACATCAATGCACCTTTGGCCCCGTCCACTGGTGACCATTCCTACTCCGAGAGAGAGCAGGACAAACGTGGCCTAACTATTCCTGAACACCAAATGGGACCCATCTGGGCTATTTGAATTATTTTTGTATATAGTGTAAGCATGTACTACACAGACATCTTTTACTGTTGCCATGTTTCTTGGGCCACTTTTAAAAGATGAGGTGCCAAGTTACAACTCTGAAAAGGAGAAACTAGTATGGAGCTTCACAGGCCCAGCTGCAAACACTGGAATCAATGGTGAAATCTCTCCAGAAACAGCGCAAGGAGGACCGTGTCACACAGGACCATAAGCGCCTACTTAGCTTGCACAAAAGACAGGCATCCGAGTACGAGCAGCTCATCAGCCTTCACGTGGCTCTAAAGGGCAGCAAGACAGCTCTGAAGCAGGAGCACCAAGCACTGGACGGCAAGTCAGTCACTTTACAATCCTCTCTCTGAACGCTCCCTAGAGCACTGTGCTTTGGACTGTGCAGGTGCGGGTTTTCCGCTCAAATCAGCGTGGATTGCTTGAGAACTAGTCATAATATGATTCAAGCTTTGCAAAGGAACTGTTATTGAAGGATGGGGCAGTTAAAAACACTTGGACCCGATCACAAAACAGTAAGTAAACAGTAACTTTAATTCATGAATATTTCAAATGTCATGATGATTGTTTGATAGTGTATGGTGCTGAGTGTTCACAGCTGTGCTTGAGATGAACAGTTTGATATGTTTGGATGCAATGTGTTGGATGTGCGTAATGAGTATACCCTAAAATTTAGTTTTATAATGTTGAGGGGCTTGTCCATCCTCTTCCAATTGAGTTTCAAGTATGGCTGTATTTGAGGGGCTACACAATGTAAGCCAATCATATCAGTGGGCGTTTACTATGAAGTTTTAAGGAGGTGTTTGCCAAAGCCGAGCATTTCAGACAGAGGGCCAGAGACAGGGTGAAAAAAGACGGTTTTGGTGCAAAAAATAACTACTTACATTATTGGTGGACCTCGGGGAAGATGATGCAATTATAAAAGAAAGAGTATGTCAAGAACCCTTTAATAAAGTTAATAATGAGATTATTACACTTTATGCAGAAGTGTACAGTGTGACCAACATACTTTTATTTAAAACATTTTAATTGTCCCAAGCTCCAGATATTTTTGAAGATCCACACACATTTCACTTCACAAATAAAATATGTTTTATGACTTGTTTTTGTTTACCCAGTAGTCTGTCTGGCCGTAATGAAAAGCAATGGCCGCTAGTTGTGGTAGATTATGCGATGGGAGAAAAGTTCCTCAGTTTGTTCATGGCAGGGTCCTCAGTACAGGCTCCATATGGTTAGGATTATGGTGGGGGCAGGTTTGAGCATCTACTGCCTCCCAGGAACAAACTGAGGCCCCTTTGTTCAGTGGGCGGTAGGTTATCGCTTGGCCCCATAGCAATCTCAGATTGACGTCTAATAGGCAACAGATTAGATAGGTTTGCCATACGTCTTGAGATAAACTTAGTCGTTCTATCACTTAATAGAACAGATATACAGAATGCTACAGGCACAGTTCCTGCTTGTTCTGTGTACATTTGTGAATGCTGCTGCTACCGTAGCGGAGATCTGACACATATCACAAAGCTGTTATCAGTTGTTTGTTGTTCCCTGAGAGCAGAAGAAATACAATGTGTGCCCTGACATTATTTCAGTGGCCAGAGAGCTCTCTCAGAGGGAGGGGGAGGGTGAGCTGGGCTTTGGTGGTATAAGGGCCCGCCGTTTTTTGGTTGGTATCTGGGGGCTCGCAGTAAAGAATGGGAGAGTTTTCTTCCAATATACACTAATTCCTCCATTTTCTCAGAAAACCTCAGAAGTGGGGATGTTGGCAAGAGGGAGAAAATGTGTGGTGAGAGGGGATGTGGCTCTGGTTTTTTTGGAGGCTGAAGTATGTAATCTATAAATTAATTAAATTAAAAATTAAAAAATTAATTAAAAATTAAAATTAAAAAATTAAATTAAAAAAATTAAATTAAATTAATTAATTAAATTAATCTTGGCCCTCTTGGCTTTTTCCAGGAATTCGTCCTTGTGTACTGTATTTTGGAGCAGTTCTAAGTCATCACATTCTGACTGTAGTATGCTCTGTGTATGGGGCTTAGCCTGGATTGTGTTCCTGAGCAGAGGTTGTTGTGGCTGCACTGCCTTATTGTGGGATTTGTCAATCAAATGTCCATCCTGGTGCTGAAGTGCGATCCTGTGGTCATCCTGACACTGCAGTGGTGTTTGTGTAAATTACACATCTCACGAAAGTTAGAAAGATATGCGTAATGATCATAAATATGAACGGAAATTTTCAAATATCGCTATATGCGAATACAAAATACAAATAAAGCCCATGTCACTCACTCATTCATTTATTAATTAATTCATTCATTCATTCATAAGGAATGTGCAGTTGGCAATTCTTGAAAAAGCGAGTGCTGCCATGCACTTATAGTCTCCCTGTTTCTGCAATAGGGCAGCTCTTCATAAGTGATTAATGTACATAATCAACAACAGACATTCACATTCTTTTCCCGTTACTCTCTTCTGCTAGCTCTATTTATCATGCTTCATTTTAGTAATTCATTCAAATAATATTTTTTCATTTATATCCTCAACAATAACAGTCAAGAGGCAGATGAATTGATGAAAACTTTATGCCATTCTTAAATATGTGATTGTTGCTGTGCTTTTGCCCGTCTGCAGTCTATTGATTTATATTCATGTTAAGGGTTGTAAAAGATTCTCTCCTTACTCCAAAAATGTGTTCGTGTTTATTCTAACTCCCTATTATTTTTTGGGTTATTATTTTTTTCATTGCTACAGAGAAATAGTATATATGAACAATTTCAGTCAGGATTTAGGCCCGACAACAGTACAAAGACTGGGCTTATCAGAGTTACAAATTAATTGCTCCAATCATCTGATCACGGTGACATTTCACTTCTAGTGCTTTTAGATCTTAGTGCTGCCTTTGACACGATATATCATGACATTCTCTTGAATAGGCTGGAGAATTATGTTGGCAATTGTGGACTTGCATTAGCATGGTTTAGGTCCAATTTATCAGACCGCTACCACTTTGTCTATGTAAATGAGGAATTGTCAAATCAAACACAAGTTAATTATGGAATGGTACAGGGATCAGTTTTAGGGCCTCTGCTTTTCTCCTTACATATGCTTCCCCTGGGGGATATTATCAGGAATCATGGAATAAGTTTCCTCTGTTATGCAGACGATACCAAACTTTAGATTTCTTCAAAACCCAATGAAATTTCACAGATCTCCAAATTAGCAGAGTGTATCAATCAAATCAAAAATTGGAAGGCCAGAAATTTCCTTCAACTCAATTCCATCAAAACAGAGATACTAATTATTGGACAAAAAACCTCTAAAAACAAGCTGCTAAAATTTAATTTGACTCTCGATGGATATACTGTTACATTGTCTTCTACAGCAAAGAACTTAGGTGTTATATTTGATACCAATCTGAACTTTGAAAATCTAATTTCCAATGTTTGTAGAACAGCATTCTTCCACCTCAGAAATATTGCTAAGTTACGACACATGCTGTCCGTTGCTGATGCCGAAAAACAAATTCATGCGTTCATAACCTCAAGACTAGATTATTGTAATGCATTACTGGGAGGATGTCCAGCAAGTTCAATAAATAAACTTCAATTGGTTCAAAATGCAGCAGCCAGAGTGCTGACTAAGCCAAGAAATATGATCATATTAGCCCCATTTAATCATCGTTATATTGGCTACCTGTTAAATTTCGTATGAATTTTAAAATTCGTTAACTACATACAAAGCTTTGAATGGTCAAGCTCTACAGTACTTAAGTAACCTTCTGACATGCTACATTCCATCACGTTCATTTCGATCGCAAAATTCTGGCCTGTTAATAGTTCCTAGAATATCAGAATCCACAAAAGGAGGTAGATCCTTTTCATACTTGTCTCCTAAACTATGGAATAGTCTCCCTAACACTGTTTGGGATGCAGACACACACTCAGTTTAAGTCTAAACTAAAGACATACTGAATGTATTCTTCACCTCACAATTAGGCTGCTATAGTTTGGCCTGCCGGAACCAGAAACATTTATCATTATCTATAACTCTGCCAAAAATGAATGGCATCTACACTAATATTATTCTATTTGTATCCCTGTCTCAACCTCGGAACTCCTATCCCGAGGTCACCAGAACTGGCCAGATCCAGCTCCATTCCTGCTTGGTGTCGGACTCCAATGCTATGTGTCTCTGAGTGATGATGACTAAATGCAGCCAGTGCCAGCTAGACATCACTTAAATCTACTAAGATGGACTTCAGAGGATGAACTGATGCCAACTCCAACCATAAGAATGGGATACTTCATATGCCATTGCCTGAACCTTGGACTTAGGATAGACCTCACCGAAATTACCGGCTGGTTGAACTGCGATGCACCTCACTGATCTCTGCCTACATCACCTTGGTCTAATGATGGACTACACTCTTAAAATGGAATGCATAGACTATCAATTAATTGCCAACAAAAGCCTTCATCATCCAACTAACAAAGGGCAATGCATCTCTGTGAACTTCTGCAGTTAATCCAGGATGAACTTCAAAGACATTAGTCATTAATCTTACAGTTCTTACAAAATATTTGTTTAAACACTGGCCCTTAACACTTATTTAGTTTAATAATTTTAAACAATTACTTGCATTGCACACAAATAACTAATACTGGCATTAAATTGATGCTGTCAGCCAGAAGGGAACCAGCCCCCACAGTGAGCCTTGTTTTTCCCAAGGTTATTTTTCTCCATTAACCAACATCTTATGGAGTTTTGTGATCCTTGCCCCAGTCGCCTTCAGCTTGCTCATTGGTTTTCTAAATGCAATTATTATTTATTAATTTTATTACACAATTCACAATCATATTTAATGAAACTACACAATGGTGACTAAGACTTTATAGATATTACAGTTTCATTTTCTGTTAGTGCATGATTTTATGTAATGCTGCTTTGAAACGATGTGTTTTGTGAAAATCGCTATGCAAATAAAAATGACTTGACTCTCATGACTATTTTGAACATTGTGCTTATTTGCTTAGTTTATCTTTCTTTAAAAAAAATCCCTCCTGCAAATGGATCCTATACCTTCTACATCTTCTGCAATGTTACATGGATGTGCTGCTTTTTGAAGACTTTCCCGTGCTGTCATAGAAAGGGAGTGCACTTTTAATGACGATGAATATTTCTTGGCTTGTGATTTTTCAGTCCCCAAAGACCGTGCACTCGGAATTGTGTTCCATTACAGAATTCACGTCCTGAGGTAAAAGAAATGCTTTTACAGAACCGTTGTGACTGCTTTGGGACTGGATTCCATGGAGGTGTTAGTTCCTACTCCAAAGAAGGCTTGGATTCCATCCACATGTCCCTGCAATGTTTCTCCCTGTTGCCGGAACCGAGAGGATGCTTCAAACAGTGTTTCAGTTTGTCTTGCTGTTGGCTCTGTGCCAGAAATATTTAATGTCCCAATAAAGTTTTCTCTCCTCGTTGCTGATTCCATTATTTACTGCCATTCCATTCAACACTGTACGTTCATTTAAACTGAATCACGCCCATTACTACTGTCAGGATGTTGGCCTTTGCTATCTCTGTTTTTCTGTCTGTCTGTGTCTCCCCCTGTATGTCTGTGAGTTGGTTTGTTTTGGTGGCGTGGCAGCTCTTCCCGCTGATTACCTCTCACCTGGCCATCATCATCTCATCACCAGTCTGCTCTACTTAAACCCTGGATTCTCAGTCATTCTTTGCCAGATTGTTCAGTCTGTTAGAGTGCTATTAATGCTAAGGCCAACTTGGATTCAAGTTCTTTTGGTCACTTTATTCAGTATTTGTTTTTGTGCTCATGTGTGTTTCCCTGTGCTTCAGATTCACCATCCAACACACCAACCTGTATTCAACCACTTAACTCTTCAGTCATCTTCAGATCCGCTCTCTATCAAGCCAGCCATGCCAAACCATCCAGCTCACGTCTCCGCTCTACCGTTACCTCCTGCCTGCCCAGCCCTCAGCCTCCAGTGGCAGCTCAATCACCTGTCTGCTCATCTTTCATCTATTTCCCAGTTTGTTAATAAATACTATTTTATCATACTCCCTCCCTCTGTGTCTGTGTTCAGCGTTCTAACCATTGTTTGGGCATAACAGAACAATCTGGCCACTATGGACCCAGCTGACACTGATTTAGTTCATAGCAAGGAGTTCCTCTGGGACAGCATGAAGGACAGCTACGGGATCTCATGGACAGCAACCAAGACATGACAGGTCAGATCTCAGAGATTTGTGAAAAATTAAGTTATATTTCTGTTCTACTTGCTCAGTGGTCTATGAGTCTGACTTCCGGTAAGCCCACTTCCACAGCGCCCCCTGTCACCTTGTGTCCCATATCCTGAACCATACTCTGCATCTTAGCTGCTGAATCAAGCTGGAATGATGGAGCACTTCAGGCAATGTTTTGGAATGGACTCAATGACCAAATTAAGGATGAAATGGCAGTTAAGGACAGATCTGACTCGCTTGTCTCAATCATTCTAGATAACCGCCTGTGAGAACGCCATAGGGAAAGATCCAGTCTCTCTCACCCCATACCCTCTTACCTTGCCTTCTCCTGGTCAAATGGAAATAAGGTCACCGAATTACTTTATTGAGCCCATGTCTCAACCAACTTTTCAACGTCTGATGAGCTCATGCTGTTGGGTCGTGCTCATTTTACCCCAGCCGAACGACTTTGGAGATTGAGGGCGGGTGAGTATTTATTGCAGTCAAATAGGTCATTTCCTAGCCACTTGTCCCCTTTGGCCAAAGGATTACTGGTAAGCCAAACCACATCCTCAGTGTCTTCTCTCCACCTGCAATTACAAGCTACACTGTGTTTTAATCAGTCTCTTCCTCCGTTAGCTTTGCTGGATTCAGGTGTGGATGACTGCTTTTTGAATGTTAAGCTCGCTTCCCAGGCTGGCATTCTGGCTGAACCACTGGGCACTCCAATCACTGTGAATGCCTTGATTGGGAAATTTTTAGCCTGAATTGTTCATTGCACCGTTCCATTTACTTCTGGTCCTATTTGGAAATCCTAGTGAGTAAATCCAGTTTTAATATCCTCACCTACATCTCCTTTGGTCCTAGGACATACCTGGCTAAGAATTCATTACCCACGCATCGACTGGACCTCAGGAAAGATAGTTAACTTGAGTATTTCCTGCCACTCCTCCTGTCTGCATTCTGCTCTACCTCCAGCAGAGGTCGCTGTTGTGCCATACACCCAGGAATCATTGGATCTGTCCACTATTCCTTCAGAGTATCATGACTTCAGAAAGGATCCAGCCTTTGCTAAACTTAAGGATTTGTTCCTGTCAGCGCCGGTGTTGATCCAGCCTGACCTGTCTCGATTCATTGTGAGGTGGATGCTTCTGACTCTGGTTTGGGAGCAATTCTTTCTGTCCCAACGTTCCGCTCCATCCATGTGCCTTTTCACCACCACCTGACCAGCGCTGAACGTAACTATGATGTCAGGAATTGTGAATTACTGGCAGTCAAGTTGGGTCTTGAGGAGTGGAGGCACTGGCTTGAGGGATCTGGACAACAGTTTCTGCTATGGACTGACCATAAAAACCTGCCTTGCATAAAGACTGCCAAATGACTGAATTCACCGCAAGCCCACTGGATTTTATTTTTGTCCGTTTAAGTTTTACACTCACTTGGCTCCAAGAATGGCAAGCCTGATACCCTCTCCCATCAGTTTGTTCCTGAGGAGAACCATTTTGAGCCCTGAAACCATCCTTCCTTCCTCCCTATGTGGTAGGTGCTGTTACTTGGGAGACTGAGTCAATGGTCAGGGAAGCCCAATGCACTCGAACCAATCTTGATATTGGACCCCCTGGATGGTTTTTGTTCTTGATGCTGTTCATTCCCAGGTTCTCCAGTTGGGACATACCTCCCCATTTACCCATCACCCCAGTTTCAGTCGCACCCTAAATTTTCTTAAAAGGCAATTCTGGTGGCCCACCGTGGATCCAGATACTCAAGCCTTTGTCATTGCCTGATCTGTATGTGCTCGTGGAAATACTTCGCATCATCCTCCGGCTGGACTGCTATGTCCTTTGCCTATTACTGGTTTGCCTCCCACACAAGGTAAAACCACCATCCTTACCATTGTTGACTGCTTCAAGGCAGCACATTTTGTAGCTCTACCCAAACTCCAGACAGCCTGTGAGACCACTGATCTGCTGGTATTACATGTCTTCTGTCTCCATGGCATCACCTTGGACATCGTCTCTGATCGTGGACCGCAGTTCACCTCTCAGGTCTGGAGTGCCTTCTGCCGGGCTCTTGGAGTGTTTACCTTCTGGCTACAACCCTCAATCCAATGGGCAAGCGGAGGGAGTCAATCAGGAGTTAGAGGCAGCATTACGATGTGTTACAGCCTGTAATCCCTTGTCTTGGTGTGCCCAACTGGCTTTGATTTTGAAATATGCTCGCAACTCCCTCAGCTCAGCCATAGGTATGTCTCCATTCGAGTGTTCTTTAGGATATTAGCCTCCATTGTTTCCGGTACAGGAGAACAACATTGCAGTCCCTTCTGTCCAAGTTCACCTCAATCGCTGCCGTAAGATTTGGAGAGATGTTTGCTCTGCCCTCCTCCGTTCGGCTGACAACCATTGCCTTTCTGACCACCATCGGACTCCTGCACCCAATTACCAGCCAGGTTTGAAGGTATGGTTGTCCTCAAGGAACATTCCATTGAGAACTGAGTCCAGAAAACTGTCTCCCCATTACTTTGGTCCCTTTGTCATTGGAAAATAATCAACCCTTTAAGTTGTTAAGCTCTTAACTACCCAGGTCTATGAAGATCCACTTATTTTTTTTTTTTTCTCCATGTTTCTCAGCTAAAAACAGTGCGTGACAGTCCACTTTTTCATTTTAGGTGAAATGCTCTGTTTAAACCAGTGGATGCTTAGAATGGAGCGTGTGGTGGTTTTGAAGAAAAACATTTTGGTAAACCATTACACCAAGGTTGCATGTTAACATTACTTCATGCATTAGTTGACATTAACTAATAAATGCTGTAATAGTGTTATTCATTGTTGATTTTGCATAATGTTTATTGATACATATACATTCCTTTTTAATTGAAAATGTGCATACTTTAACACTACTTAACATTTAACTGTCTTGAACTAACAATGGACAACACAACACCCTTTTTTAGCATTTATTAAATTAGGGCTAATGTACAGTCATCCAGTCACTGTCTGCTTCGTGTCAGGGTCCTGTCAGGGTTTATTTTGCAGTTACGATCAGTTCACTGTACATTTTCCTCATTTTGCGGCTAACTACCAAACCAATAAATAAGTGAAATATATTTACCTTAAATTGTTTTCACATGAGGAGAGAAATTCCTCATTTGCGTCAGTGTTCTGGTGGTGTGTATTTTGCAAAAATGACTGCTCATTATCTTTATTAAGATTATTTGCTAAATGAATGGACATGAAACATTGATTTGAGAATTATTTTATAAGATTACTTTGCAGTGTAATAGAAGTAGGAAAGATGACTGTCAATACCCAGATGACTGGACTGACATCATTTAATCCTTGGATGTGCAGTTGTTATTGAGCAACATCAGACCGCTAGATGGCGCCATTGACCAATTAGAATAGAGTATTCCAGAGAGCTGTGTAATAATCTTAGTTGATGTTCATTAATGCATATACTAATGTTTATTAACATTAAAATTGTGAATGTTAAAATAATACATAAGTGACAAGAAACAATGCCTCTTTACAGTGCTTATTTTTCTTATTTAATGTTAATATATACAAAGTCCTAATTTCTTAATGTTAGTTCACCCAAAAATTATAGTTCTCTTGTTATTATCCTTTGTCGTCTCAAACTCTTAAGATCTTTCTTCCGCAGGACACAAACTAAGTTATTTTGGAGATATGACTATATCTGTACAGGTTAAAGGGGTAAAACATTCAAGCTCCAAAAACGACATAAAGGTAATCCATATGACTCAAGTGTTTTAATCCATGTCTTCTGAAGTGTGCACAGTGCTCTGCGCATGCGTCAAGTGTAAGAGAGTTGTCAAACTTCAAATCGTGATCACGCCTAGCAGACTGCAGATGTCAAGATCTTTTTTTTTTTTTTTTTGATGCTTTTCAGAGTTACTCAAAGAAAAACAATACAGCATTTGTTTTGACATATTGACCAAGAAATCAAGATAAGATTAAACAAAAGCATTCCTTACTCTGAGGCAGTTACAAAAATGAAAAGGATTATAATTGCTAGCTCCAAAATATACTAGTATATTACAATACAAGCAAAATAAAATTCAATTAAAATATATACGTACTGCATATATACATACAGTGTAGTGACAAAATGCAGCAAAAATTGAAGCAATACTAAGAAAAAGAACCCCCTCAAAAAAGAAAAAAAAACTTGCACCTTGGTAAACAATCACTGCCAACTGGTGGGAAAACCAAATACAATTTCCTTCCCTTTTTTTATGCACCCTGTTTCTTAATCAGGGATGAGAGCAAGGACAAAAACTGCAAGGGTCAAATGCAGAGGAAGGGTTACTTATAGGAAAATGATTATTTTTTTAAAGTACAAAAGGAAAGGTTGCCAAATCATGTGAAATTGTTCAGTTCTACCAAGCATTGTAAATCTATTTTTTTTTCTGTTTGAATAAACTACAACATGTCGTGCATCCAATGAAAATAACTGGGTGGGGAAGGGTTTTTCCAGTTCATTAGTATAAGCCTTTTAGCAATTATTAAGCAAAAAGCTAGAGCATTTGACTGTAAAGATGATAAAGACACCTTTGTGGGATTAAGACCAAATAGCGCCACTAAGGGGCACGGTTCAACATCTAAAATAAAATTGTCAGAAATTGACTGACAAATTGATGTCCAGAAAGGGGTCAACGCTGGGAAAAGCCAAAAAGAATGATAAAGAGTAGCCGGAGCTTGTCGACATGTCACATATAGGATCAAGATCCGGGGTTCATTTTAAACAGTTTAGCTTTTGTCCAGTAAATTCTGTGTAACAACTTCAACTGTAATAGTGAGTGATGAGCACAAATAGAGGAGGTATGTAGATGACAAAGGGCCTTTGACCATTCCTCATCTGTAAAAATGTGGTCAAGATCTGATTCCCAACTCTGCTTTATTTTAGACGGGTGAAAAATCAGTGCAGTAAATTTAAAAATAGTTTTGTAAATACTGGAGACAGCACCTTTAGAGACTTTTATTTCCAAAACTATCTCGTTTAAGAGGTGCATGAGGAAAGTGGGAAAATCTATTTCTTTTGAATTCAGAAGTCTGAAGATACCGAAAGAAGTGAGTTTTCAGAAGATTAAATTTTTCTGATAGATATGAAAAAGTTACAAAAGTATTCTCATGGAAAAGATAGTTAATATTTACAATGCCCCTTCTAAACCATAATGCAAAAGCTCCATCTGAAATGGAAGATAAAAAAGATGGATTTTTATATATAGGAGACAGACCCAACATTGCCTGAAAGCCAAATTGTTTTCTGAATTGTTACCATTTTTTTGGGCTATGTAGTACTAAAGGGTTGGAAGAATAATGGGAAAATTTTATAGGTAACGAAGAACATAACAAAGCATGTAGAGAGACTCGGCTACAAGAATCACATTCCATTTCAACCCATGCCAGAACCCACAGACAAACACCATAATGTGACTGACTCCAATATAAAATGCTGTGAATATTTGCCGCCCAGTAATAAAATAAGAAATAAGGAAGTGTGAATCCACCTAATCTTTTGGGTTGCTGAAGAAATACTTTCTGGATTCTTACTGGGCCTCCATTCCAAATAAAATCAGAAAATTCTGTAGTGAACTTAAGATCTAGTGACTTAAAGAATGCTTTTGGTATAAATACCGGAATATTTTGAAATAGAAAAATAAATTTGGGTAGAATATTCATTTTTATGCTGTTAATTCTACCTACAAGTGAAAGTGGGAGAGTTGTCCACTTAGCAAGATCCTGTTTTGTTCTCTCCAAAACTGGAATGAAGTTATGCTTGAAGAGGTCTACGTGTTTCCGTGTTACTGTAACTCCCAGGTAACGAAAACTATCTGAGGCTGATTTAAATGGAAGAGCTGATGCTGAAAGAGCTCTTGCGGCAGAATTAATTGGAAAAAACCCACTCTTATGCAAGTTACTACTTAAGACACTACTGAGCTGTCCTAAAATACTCAAAACATGGGGAAGACAGGTTTCTGGATCTGAGACATATAACACTACATCATCAGCATAGAGGGAAATTTTCTGTTCTTTTCCTGCTCTAAGAATGCCAGATATACTGTAATTAGTACAAAAAGAGATTACAAGAGGTTCTATAGCTATAGCAAACAAAAGTGGGGACAGGGGGCAACCCTGTCTTGTCCCACGGTGAAGAGAAAAATGTTCAGAACTAATACCATTTGTTTTTACAGATGCCAAAGGGGAAGAATATAAGAGTTTTACCCAGGACACATTTATCACCAAACCCACATTTTTTTAAGTTATAAAACAAATAGTCCCACTCGACATGGTCGAAGGCCTTCTCCGATTCGAGAGAGACTAGGGCCTCTGGCATAGATGAGTCTGATGAGGTGTAAATTATTTTCATCAGCCTTCTAAGGTTAAAAAAGCCATGTCTATTTTTTATAAAATCAGTTTGGTCTGGATGAATGATATCTTGGATAATAGATTCCAAGCTTAGAGAGAGAACCTTAGCCAGGATTTTCACATCTACTTTAAGAAGGGAAACTGGACGATAAGACCCACAGTCTAGGTTTTTTTTTTTTTTATTATGTTTCAAAATCAGTGAAATCGACACCTGACACATGGAAGGAGGGAGATCACCATTATTTAGTGATTCTTCAAAAATCGAAAGAAGTAGTGGGGAAAGCTGAGGAGAAAACTTTTTAAAAAACTCTCTGGGAAAGCCATGTGGACCCAGGGATTTTCAATTCTGCATCTGTGTAATAGCTTAAAACATCTCTCAACTTCGGATGGTCATGATCGCTGTCTTTCGTGTCTGGGCACGACCCACACGGAGGCAGCGTTCGTGGATGGTTCATGTTCTCACTGCGAGAACATGACCATGGCAACGTTGCGGTTGCTGCATGCTTTCGTAAGGAAGCAAGCCACCCCAGCAGCTCCCCGCCCTACGGGTTTGAGGCCAGCACGGCTAGCACTGGGGGCGATTTGGGGACCCCAATGGGATTGCCTCCACCGGGTATCCCCCGCAGACCTCCCATTCCCCAGTATGCTTCTCTGCCCCAGTTGGGCTTCAGGATGAGTCCATCGGCTCGTCTCACGGTGAGACTGGCCTCTTGTTCGGAACCCGCGAAGATGATGAGCTCTCAAGCGTGGCATCAGAGAGCGGGCTTGTCCAGTCGGATGCAGAAGCCTCAGTTGGGCTCCCCCCCTCAGGGACAATTGCCCAGTCACAGGCTGATGCAGAGATGATGGACATGCTTTCCAGGGTGGCCACGAGCATCAGGTTAGAGTGGAAACCCTCCGCTCTCCCCTGAAGCCTCGCGGCTCGATGATTGGTTCCTGGGCTCGTGGCGCCACTCAAAGCAGCCACGCCCCGCTCCAGTGCCTTTCTTCATGAGGAAGTGCACGAAGAGCTGACGAAATCGTGGGGGGCACCTTTTACTGCCCGGCCCCGATTCCTCAGTTCCCACACCCTCACTACCCTCGATGGCGGGGTGGACAGGGGCTATACTGCAATTCCCCCGGTGGATGCACCTATGCCCGCAGAGCGCCGCCACCTGGCGTGGATGCCCTAAGCTCCCGTCCAAGCCCTGTAGGTTCACGACGTCCCTGACGGCTAAAGCCTACAGTGCTGCTGGACAAGCCGCCTCTGCCCTGTACGCCATGGCTCTCCTGCAGATACACTAAGCCAAGGCGCTAAAAGAACTGCACGAGAGTAGTTCTGCCCCAGATCTGATGCAGGAACTGCGATCGGCGACCGACCTTGCTCTCCAAGCGATGAAGGTCATGGCATGGTCTCTCAGGTGGACGATGGCCACATTAGTGGTCCAGGAGCTCCACCTTTGGCTCAACCTGGTCGAGATGGGTGAGGCCAACAAGACACGGTTCCTTGCTGCTCCCATTTCCCAGGCTGGCCTATTCGGTGACACTGTCGAGGACTTTGCCCAGCAGTTCTTGGCAGTGAAGCAGCAGACGGAGGTTATCCGGCATATCCTGCCCTGGTGTGGCTCAAGATCCCACACCCCATCTGCTCGTCGCCAAGGGCATCCCCCTGCGGTGACTGCACCGGCTCCACCACAGCCCGCCTCTTTGGCCCAGCCGACCTGGCTATGTGCCCAAGGTTCCATGACCCCTTTTAGGGACCAGGTGGTGAACCTGTGAGCGCTGCCTCAGGAGGAGGCAGACCCAGCCCTGTCGTTGCTGTGTCCGGTGTGCTCTTTACACATCTATTTGGATTGCACGCAGAGCTTTAGGATCAATGAGCAGCACTTTGTCTGCTTTGGTGCACAGTGGAAAGGAAACACTGTCTCCAAGAAGAGGACTGCCCACTGGCTCATTGACGCCATAGCTATTGCATATCATGCCCAGGACATGCCGCCCCCGGTAGGGCTATGAGCCTATTCTACCAGGGGTGTAGCGGCCTCATGGGCCCTGGCCAGGGGTGCCTCTCTAATAGACATTTGTAGAGCAGCAGGCTGGGCAACACCCAACACCTTTGCAAGGTTCTACAACCTCCGGGTGGAACCGGTTTCGTCCCAGGTAGTGGCACGCAATACAAGTGGATAAGCCCGAGATAGCCGGCCGGGTGTATCGCTTGCACATAGCACCTTCTACCTCTTTTGAGCTGAAGCTGTGTCCATTAATTCCCAGTAGTATTCACAAACTATGTTCCCTGGTTGACTTCCTCCGAGCCCTGTGGCAGTCGAGTTTTCGGAGAGACTCGCTGCCGGCCCAGTACACATAACTAAGAGTCCTGTTCTGGGGTAGGTGCTCCGCATGTGGCGGTTCCCTGTAAGGCAAACCCCATGCGATGTATATCTTATTTCTGGGGGAGTGGCATGCAAATACCACTCGCCAATTTTCATTGGCCTTTTATCAAAGACCAGAGGTGTCTCGGGCTCCCAAGAGTGACCCCTAGTGTCACTACATCGACACAACGTCTCCATCAGGGAACGGAGGTTACACAAGTAACCATGACGATATTTTCAGAGATAAACTTAACAAAACGGCTATCTGGTAAGAGTAACACATTCATTTTCCAAACACGAGAAATCATACAACCACCAGGGAGGGCCAGTTCAAGAATTACTGGAGCATGATCAGAGATGACTATACTATCATATGAGGAAGACTTTACTAATGGAATAAGTTTGCTGTCAATGATAAAATAATTGATACGTGAATAAGTATGGTGAACTGGAGAAAAGAAAAACATTTTAGAAGTGTGTAGAGCCGAGGAGGGCGGGGCCGGGATGGAATGAGACACACCCGGTCCCCAATCAGCCTGATGGGGCGCGCGAGGGATAAAGGCGGCCGGGGTCGACCGTTAGAGAGAGAGAGAGAGAGAGAGAGAGAATTACAGACAGCTGTGCTGTGTTTTTAGTTCTGTGTTTTTGGTTGGGTTTTTGGTTAATAAATTATTATTTAAGTTGTCAAGCCGGTTCTCGCCTCCTCCTTTCCTCTAAACCCCCTTACACTGGTGCCGAAACCCGGGAGGAGGAGGGATTCCTGTCGCAGGGGCCTCGACACTGCCGTCCACCCAGGGGAGCGCCGCTGCCGTCCGACGGGGGACGGAGTAGCCCGACTACCCGGACGCGGGGAACGGCCGCCGTCCGCGTGGTGAGTGGGGACGGGACTCCCCGACCGCCTGGAGCGAGGGAGCCGCTGCCGGGGGCGGAGGAGTGCCCTGCCGTCCCCCGGGAACGTGGAGGGGTCGAGAGAAGACCGCCGTCCACGGGGGGAGGAGGGAAGCGACTCCCCGACCGCCTGGAGTGGTAGGGCCGCTGCCAGGGGCGGAGGAGAGTCCCCACGGGACGCCGGGAACGCGGAGGGGCGTTCTGTCCGCTGGGGGTCGGAGGTCTGACTCCGGTCCGCCCGGGGAGGAGCGGCTGCAGTCCGCCTGAGAGGGTGGCATAGTGATCGAGGACCACGAGACGGCGCATCAGAGAACCGGTGAGTTTCTTTTTCTCTCTCTCCTCTCTCTCTCTCTCTGTCGCTCCGTGTTGGCCTTTCCCTCTCCATTTTGTGTTGTTTTTTCCCCTCCTGTCTCCTCCCAGGTCGAGGAAGGCGGGGAGGACCCGCCGGCAGTCGGGGCATAAGGCACGCCCCCCCCCCCCCCCCCCGGAGAGGAAGGGTGGGGGGGATGTACATCATGCCGGGGGCTCCCCGGGAGGAGTGTAGAGCCGAGGAGGGCGGGGCCGGGATGGAATGAGACACACCCGGTCCCCAATCAGCCTGATGGGGCGCGCGAGGGATAAAGGCGGCCGGGGCCGACCGTTAGAGAGAGAGAGAGAGAGAATTACAGACAGCTGTGCTGTGTTTTTAGTTCTGTGTTTTTGGTTGGGTTTTTGGTTAATAAATTATTATTTAAGTTGTCAAGCCGGTTCTCGCCTCCTCCTTTCCTCTAAACCCCCTTACAAAGTGGGATTCAAAAGACGCCATATATCGGTTATTCCGTACCACTCCAAAAAGGAATGAATTGCTTTAGAGGACTGAGACAAAAGAGCTGGTTTGGGAGATGACTTATCTAGAGCAGTGTTCAAGACACAATTAAAATCGCCTCCCACGATCAACTGGTAAAAATTCAGGTCTGGGAATTTAGGATTATCCCAGTTAGGGGCATAAACACTTGCTAAAGCGACTTGATTATCATAAAGAGTGCCTGAGATGAACACCTATCTACCATTGGGGTCTGAAATAACTTTAGAAGGATTAAATGGAGTATTCTTGTTAATTAAAATGGCTGTGCCTCTAGCTTTACAATTAAATCCCGAGTGGAACACCTGCCCTACCCATGAACTCATCAAGATTTTATGACTCGAGTTCTTAAGTTTTCCTGTAAAAAACATATATTGGCCTTTAACTTTATTAAATTGGAAAAAACTTTACTCTTTTCACTCGATTTTTTAAGCCTTTTACGCCCTCCTCCCCTGAAGTATATTATTATTAAGCATTGCTAACAAACATTAGCTTAACACATTAGCATGACACAAAGGGGCGACCAAATAAGAGATGGCTGAAGGTGCACAAAAAAAATAAATAAATAAACAACCCCTATTCCCCACGTGTGTCCAGAACTGACACAGGATCTAACATTCGTAACATTAACAAACCTAACTGAAAAGAATGTAACAGTCAGGTGCAGAAAAAATAATTAACCTGTTTTTGCAACTTTGGCTGCCCTTTCGGCAGTACTCCGTGAAAAGGAGTTTATTCTCTCAGCAGTATATGATGCATGACATCCAACTTAAAGTTTCACTTGACTGTTATGCAGCGGGGACACGTTTTTGAAACTTCTAAAGTGATCAACGTTATGTATGGGCTGCCTCCTTTTTCATAATACAAATATAAAGCACGCTTACTCAATTTAAGAGGGATTTAGATCATGTCCGTCAAAACTTGCTCGTTGCAGTCTTAATGACAGAACTTGCAAAGTCCACCACTGCCTGCAGAGTCTTGAAAATATGACACTGTCCTAGGAAATCGACGCGGAGTCTGGCGGAATGCAACTTTCCATAGGTGATGCCAGCATTGCGAAGTGCAGTTTTCACATCTTTGAACTCAGCACGGCATCTCGCCACCTCAGCAGACATGTCCAGGAAAATACGAACAACCACACCATTGAACTCCAAAGAGCTCCGCTCGTGACTCAGTTTCAGTATGAGTTCTCTTGTTTGGTAATGGTGGAACCAGACCAGCATGTGTCTAGGAAATGCGTTTTGTTGAGATTTTTGACTGACACGATGGGCCCGATTGATTTCCAGAGGCCTCTTAAAAGCGCCATCACCAAACAGTTCAGTAAAGTATGAGGCCATGAAAGCAACCGGACTTTGGCCCTCTAATCCCTCTGGTATTCCAATAATCCTTAAATTTTGCCTCCGTGAATGGTTCTCCAAGTTGTCCAGCTTGAGTTTGAGGCTTGTGTTTTCTGCATGCAGTGTGTTGCACAGCTTCTCCACCTCTGTCAAATGGCCATCTGAACCGATAAGTGCCGTTTCAATGTCCCCGATTTTTGGGCTTGCGATGACAGTGTCGTCTGTAGTGTGGACACAGCAGAGCGAAGTTCAGACAAAAATTCAGACCGTAGTGATGACATTTCTGAGCAGATGGTGGATGAAATTAAGTCCTTCAAGGAAGCTGGCGTTATCTCTTCCTCCGCTTGTACTGGAGCAGTAGCATTAGCATTAGCTGCCTGCTCGCTCCCCTTGTCAGTCAGCATTTCTACAATGTTTCACCCCGATTTTCCTGGTTTTGGCATTCTTCTTTGTGAATGTGTAAAAGTCAATTACTTGGTGTATATGTGACAAAAATAAATAACACTGCTGAAAAAAACAAAATAAATGAATGTTCACGGAGCAATTTCCAACCACGTCTAGTCACCACGAGGCATACCAGAAGTTCCCCCAGATGTCAAGATTTAAATTGAAAAAGAAGATACATTTTGTTCTCTTTCTCTCATAAAACCAATCATATTGCTTCAGAAGACGATGATTATACCACTCGAGTCACATGGATTATTTTTATGATGCCTATTTCCTTTTTGAAACTTGGATGTGTTGGACACCAAGAAAGAATGTTATCATATTCATATCCTTTTAATGTTAAGAAATGTGTTTGTAGTGTATATTAGCATTAATCAAGATTGTAATATGTGGGTGTTCATAGTTAAATTTTTAATTGAACTAGTTTAATTTAATTCTGCACACTGCATCCTAAAACTTCTGCTGTGTTTTTGTTATTCATTTTTGTGCATATGTTTTCTTTGAATCAACCCACCCACTGGCACCAAGACAGACGCAAATGGCAAAAGAATCGGAAAGGTCTCAGAGAAGAGGAACAACACAGTCAACCCACATGTGTGTATTCTTCTCAGAATGTTAATGGACTGAATGATTAATCAAGTACAATAGTTACAAATGTTTTTAAAACAGGACACTTCTATCCATAGACATTTTTGCCTTGATCAACAGTAAATCTCTTTCTCCAACATGTTTATGAGTTAATTAAGAGTTGTTTGTTGGCACATCCACGTGCAGTCTGTACAATTACAAGTAGATTACAAGTTTAATTGGATGTTACTGTAAAACACTGTATTTCACATTCAACAATTAGATGTAAATATCTTTCCAGTATTATGTTGTAATTTGTTTTTGTATTATGAGGTAGGCCACTTCATGACTTAATCAGTAACAAATATGATTTTCTATTTTATTAAGTAATTGACTTACCAAACATCTTTCTTCTATTTTCAGGTGCTTTGAAGATGTTGCAGAGATATTCCTGTCAGACAGTACCTGAAAATTAAGTTTAGTATATTATTGCATATTGTAAGGTTTGTTCTGTTGTTCCCCTGAGAATTATCTAAAAGATATAATTACATTTAAAGTTAATGTATATTAAAGGTATAATCAATATAACTGCATAATTTGTACTGTATATAATTTTATACAGTTTATATTTGTACTATTATTGATTTCTGTGTAGCATGAAAATTTTGACATGATATTCAAAACAGTATATTTGAGGAGACCAGGACTAGTTCTCACAATTTTTATTCCAGTGAATATTGTTCAGGGTAGGATGAAGTTATTGAACATTCCCACAGTTATTGCCCAAAAAAAATATATACAATTCACTGAACACACATTGACATTTTGGGGCATGTTTTTACACTATACACCGATCAGTGTTCGGTCATGATGGCGCCACGGATGGCCACCTCGGTGTGGAGTGCTCCTATTGTTTTGTTGTTTTTGTTTGTTTGTCCTGTGTTTAGTAATCTTTATCCAGTCAGTTTTACCAGAGACGAACTGCTGAACATTTCAGTTGGAGGAGCGGCTGTGTTGTTCAGAAGACGCAGGTGAGGGAGACGAGCCAGCGTGCTGTTCAAGCTCCACCGGTGCAGCTTTCGAACAGTGCTGCCAAGTATTCATCTAGCGAATCTCCACTCTCTTCCTAACAAAACGGACGAGCTACATCTCCTCACCTGCACAAACAAGGACTTTTCAACCTCTGCTGCATTGTGCTTCACAGAAACCTGGCTGAGTGAAACTATTTCGGACAGTGCGTTACATCTGCCGGGCTTCCAGCTGTTCAGTACAGATCGCATTGCGGAGTTAACGGGGTAAACGAGAGGTGGTAGAATATGCTTTTACATCAATGAAAGTTGGTGTACAGATGTAACAACATTAAAGAAGATGTGCTGTCCTAATTTGGAAACGCTCTTTATTAACTGTAAGCCTTTCTACTCGCCGCAGGAGTTTTCCTCGTTTATTCTGGTGAGTGTTTACATCGCGCCAAACGCGTGTTTGAATGCAGCGCTGCAACAGATGGCTGATCAAATCACAGACATGGAACAAAAATACCCGGACTCAGTTATTATTTTTCTTGGGGATTTTAACAAAGCAAACGTGAACTGTCCAAATACAAACAGCACATTACATGCCCAACCAGAGAGAGAAACATACTGGATCACTGCTACACAACAATAAAGGATGCATATCACTCTGTCCCTAGAGCAGCTTTGGGACTCTCTGATCACTGTCTGGTTCATCTTCTTCCAACCTACAGACAGAAAATATGCTAAGCCTGTGGTAAGGTCTGTAAAGAGATGGACCAATGAAGCAGAGCTGGAACTACAAGCCTACATTGACTGCACTGATTGGAGTGTTTTTGAGGCTGCAGACACCAATCTGGATGAGCTCACAGATATTGTTACATCATATATCAGTTTCTGTGAGGATATGTGCATCCGTTCTAGGACTTATTTAACGTTTAACAATGACAAACCATGGTTTACAGCAGAACTCAGGCAGCTTTGTCAGGCCAAAGAGGATGCTTACAGAGGTGGGGATAAAATCTTGTACAATCAGTCCAGGAACACACTGAATAAAGAAATCAGAGTGGCTAAAAGAAGATACTCTGAGAAGCTGAAAAACAAGTTTTCATCTAACGACCCTGCATCAGTGTGGAGTGGCTCAACTTACGAATTACAGGACTCCTACCCCCAACCCTGTGGTGGACCAACAACTGGCTGATGACTTGAATGTGTTCTACTGTAGATTTGAAAGGCCCAATCTCACACCCACACCCGCTCTGACCTTCACTTCACACAAACACCAACACCTCCTGCAGCCCCCCTCCTCCCCCTCCTGCTATTCAACCTGCATTTAAGATCTGTGATGATGATGATGTGTGCCGTGTCTTTCGAAAACAAAAGATAAGGAAAGCACAAGGCCCAGATGGCATTTCACCTGCATGTCTTAAGTTCTGTGCTAACCAGCTGGCCCCCATCTTCACACTGATTTTCAATAGATCACTGGAGCAGTGTGAAGTTCCCTGCTGCTTCAAATGCTCAATCATCATTCCTGTCCCAAAGAAACAAAAAATTACAGGACTTAATGACTACAGACCTGTCGCCCTGACGTCTGTGGTCATGAAGTCATTTGAGAGATTGGTGTTGGCCCACCTGAAGGACATCACTGGACCCTTTCTAGATCCCCTTCAATTTGCTTATCGAGCAAACAGGTCTGTGGAGGATGCAGTCAACATGGGATTGCATCATGTCCTGCAACATCTGGACTGACCAGGGACATATGCAAGGATCCTTTTTGTGGACTTCAGTTTGGCTTTCAACACCATCATCCCAGCTATTCTCTGGACTAAATTACACCAACTCTCTGTTCCCACGTCTATCTGTCAGTGGATTACCAGCTATCTGATGGACAGGCAGCAGCTTGTGAGACGGGGAAATTAACTTCCAGCACATGTACAATCAGAACTGGTGCCCCCCAGAGATGTGTGCTCTCCCCACTACTCTTCTCCCTCTATACCAATGACTGCATCGCCAAGGACCCCTCTGTCAAGCTCCTGAAGTTTGCAGACGACACCACTGTCATCAGCCTCATCCGAGATGATGATGAGTCTGCATACAGAAGGGAGGTTAAACAGCTGGCTGTCTGGTGCAATCAAAACAACCTTGAGCTGAACATGCTTAAAATGGTGGAGATGATTGTGGACTTTAGGAGGAACACCCGAACACTGCACCCCCTCACCATTCTAAACAGCACTGTGGCAGCAGTGGAGTCATTCAGGTTCCTGGGCACTACCATCTCACAGGACCTGAAGTGGGAGACCCACATTGACTCCATTGTGAAAAAGGCCCAGCAGAGATTGTACTTCCTTCGCCAGTTGAGGAAGTTCAACCTGCCACAGGTGCTGCTGATACAGGTTTACTCAGCAGTCATTGAGTCTGTCCTCTGTACTTCATTATCTGTCAGGTTTGGTTGCACTGCACTGTAGGGCTGAAATGATTAGTCGATGTTATCGACAGTGTTGACAGAAAAAAAATTGTGCCAAAATGTTTTGTTGTAGAACAGTCATTTGATCTCCTTTAACGTAACATGGGATCAGATATGAAATGAATGATGACACGTGAGAGGAGCACTGCAGCTTGTGTCTGACTGAGGAGAGGAAGAAGACACGGCTCACAGTCCAGATGAACTCTAAACTTTCCAAACAGCTTCAGGTGATGTAGATCGCAAAGTATAAGGAAATTATAAAAAAAAATACTAAATAACTAAATACAGAAGCACTCCTGTTGTGAAATACAACAGAGCCGGAGTTGACGTTCCACTTGCATGTCAGAGCGTCTTTAACCTCACTGTTATATTTTTAATGCATCCTTTCTTAAAGTTCAAATAATAAGGAAGCAGTTCATGTAAATAAGTATAAACTCAGAAACTGGCATATCTCTGTGTGGTCAATGCCGCTTCTATTAGTCGCGTGAAGTGAAGGGGGAGAGATTGAAACTGCACCCGTCTGATACACACTCTGCGTGGCACGCTCGTCCCTCGTGCATGCTTGGTCCAGTTAGATTATAACTTGATTGCTTGTAAAAGGTAACATATAAAAACCATTGTTTTAGGCAACAAATATTGTGGTTAGTGAATTGTATATATTTTTGACATGTAACATACTGTATGACAACTTTTCAGACATTAATGAAAAATAACCTTTCAGAACAGGTCAACCTTTCAGTTATAAAATCTACCATTACTATGTACAGTAGTTGACAGTTGCCTGTTATATATGAAGTATTTTCAAAATGTATCATTAAAGTACATGCTTTTAAAAAATATTTGTACTTGTTTAAATATTGAAGCATTTCAATATTTAAGTTATGTAAGTTATTTAAACAAGCTCCTGAAGAAAAAAAAAAAGACAACAGAAGCATACCTGTGAGATGCAGAATTAGGAATAAACAGCTTTAAGTTACTGGACCAAATTTTCAGCCTGAAAAGCACAAAAAAACAAACAAAAAAAAAAACAAAAAAAAAACATTTTTGTTTTCAAAAAATACGTTTACTTTATATTCTATTTCTATTTCTACCATTCCATTAAAAAAAATCAATTTCCTTGACTGAGAATGTTTTAGACAGTGAGAAAACTACAACAACAACAACTACTACTACTACTAATTAAATAATAATAACAATTGTCTAAAAAACAAAATTCACCATTTGTGTTCCCATTTACTTAATTGTATGAATGCTTAATTATGTGGATGTGGATAACATCTTCTGACATTGCTTGCTGCTTTCATGTGCAGAGAAAATCTATACCTGATTGCACTTAAAAATAAATAAACAGATCAATATATAAACTTTTCTTAAATTAAGGCACTGTAATTTGTAGATAAAATATTAAGCTGTTCTGGTAGAATTAAACATAGTCTCCTCTTTATACAGAGCACTCACACTATTTTTAGATTCACCCTCAGCAATTTTGATCTGTAACAAGCCCTGATTATATACATAAAACAATATATATTATGAAACAAACCCGAGTCAAACTAATTGTTACCAAAACCACAATATAATAATGTTTCATGACATTTGTATTTCTTATTTACATATCACAAAATTAACCTAAAGTATCTCTCACCTTGAAGAGTTTCTTCACTTGTAGGAGTAAAGGTGAGTTTGAAGAGACTTACAGAGGTCTTTTTTACTGTTACTCATAGCATAAGATTACATAACGTGACGTAATATTTTATTTCACCATGTGGCCCTCATTTGCTCAAATCAGTGTTATAATGCCAAACCTTCTCACGCAAGTAAAACAGAAAGCTTTTCTGTTTCAGAAAACATGTCTGATAAGTCCCATTGTTTCCATTAGCCAACAATGAATGAATTTCAGAAACGTGTTCAATTTGTAAGTGATTATTCACTGATGCTCAAGAAGGCATCACCATAAGAACCAAGGGGATGTACATTTTTGAAAAGGATGATTTTTTATGAAATTATTGTTATTTTGTCTTGATGGAAATGTAAATATGTAGCTTCTCAAGAAGATACAAGACAAAATAATAACACACACATATATATATATATATATATATATATATATATATATATATATATATATATATATATATATATGTGTGTGTGTGTGTGTGTGTGTGTGTGTGTGTGTAGACTTAAGATGTGCCCTGCTGTATAAAAACAGGACAGTCTGGGTACTGACAGAGTCTGATCTTCTTCAAAAAGCCTGTAAACCATGTCCTGATCAAAACAAATGTAAGAGATTTGTAAAGCTGTAAAAGGCTACATGTTGATTGATAATTTTTCACCAATCCACAGTACAACAAACTGTCTACAAATGGAGGAAATTCAGCACTGCTAGTTTCAGAAGAATCAGAATCCGCTTTATTGCCAAGTATGCTTACACATACAAGGAATTTGTCTTGGTGACAGGAGCTTCCAGTACACAACAATACAAAACAGCAACAAGACATAGATAATAATAAAAAATAATTCAAAATTGAATAAAATAATTAAAATAATAATAATAATATAATAATAATAATAATAATAAATAAAACTGAATAGAAAATAAAGTATATATAGAATACACAATAAGACAATATATATATATATATATATATATATATATATATATATATATATATATATATATATATATATATATATATATATATATATACAACCACACTACTGGTCACAAGTTTTTAAAAAACATCAGCCACTCGTTCTTTATTATATATTTTTTTCTTCACATTTTAGAATAAGATTAAAGTCATCAAAACTATGGAATAACATAAATGGAACAATGGGAATTATGTTGTGACTAAACAAAATCCAAAATAAATCAAAACTGTGTTATATTTTAGCATCTTCAAAACAGTCACCCTTTGCCTAGAATTTGCAGACATGTACTCTTGACATTTTCTCAACCAACTTCTTGAGGTATCACCCTGGGATGATTTTTAAACAGTATTGAAGGAGCTCTCATCTATGTTGGGCATTTATTGGCTGCTTTTCTTTATTATTTGGTCCAAGTCATCAATTTCAAAAACTTTTTTTAATTTTTTTTATTACATTTTAGTATATTTTTGTCTACAAAACTTATTTCAAACATTTAAGCATACGCCTTCTGATAAAAAAAGATTTTTAAGATCATGAGAAACATTTCAGTCAAGTGTTTCAAAACTTTTGACCGGTTGTGTATATATATATATCGTCATGGTTACTTTCGTAACCTCCATTCCCTGATGGAGGGAACGAGACGATGTGTCGATGTAGTGACACTAGGGGTCACTCTTGGGAGCCCAAAACACCTCTGATCTTTGAAAAATTGGCCAATGAGAATTGGCGAGTGGAATTTGCATGCGGGTATAAAAGGAGCTGGTACGCAACCACTCATTCAGGTTTTGTGCTGAGGAGCCGAGACCAGGTCCCGGCCATTTCAGCGGGTAGTTCAGCGCTGTGGCAAGAGGGACACAACGTCTTGTTCCCTCATCAGGAAAAAGAGGTTACGAAAGTAACCATGATGTTCCTATCTGTCACTCACTTGACGTTGTGTCGATGTAGTGACACTAGGGATCCCTATACAAAACGGCACAACTAGTTGAACTGTGTTATGTGATGTGGCAGTTTGTGATGGGCAGACTGCTGTGTGCCTTGTAGCCAGCGCACCAGGCCATCACGTAACCTCCCCCTCGAACAGTCCTTCAGGAACAAGTCGACTGCTCAACAAATAGGCACAGGCTGGCCCAGCTGAGGCCTCTTTTCCTTCTCTTTTCTCCCCAAAAAGAGTGGAATTTGTTAACTGACTGGGAGCCCTAAGTGTCTATGTCGGGGGGTGTCACTCCCAAGGGAAAGACACTGCGGAGACCACACCCCGCCCAAAAAAGGGTGGGGGTGGGGGGGTACTTCAAGTGGAAAAACATCACATGGTCTTACCGAGTCTTGTCAGAAGTATGTCATGTGGAAAATCGCATGGTAGGTCCTACCCAAGGGGGGAGGAGTTTCTACAAGCATGGTGACTAGAGCAGAGGGCCCTCTGCTCAAGGAAGACATAGTTTACCAAGAGGGAAACAATTTTACTGACGATATAACACATGGGGTTACCTATGGGGAACCACTGCATGTGGAGCACCTACCTCAGGGCCTTACCAGCACACTTACTGAGTCGGCAGCGAGTTTCTCCGCAAACTCAACTGCCACAGGGCTAAGGAGGAAAGTCATCCAGGAATCACAGTCTGTGAAAACTACTGGGAATCAAGAGTGTACGTCTTCCCTCAAGGGAGGGGAAGTATCAAGTATCCTGAGCTTGATATGCCATAGTGATGGCGTCAATGACCCAGTGGGCGATCCTCTGTTTGGAGACAGCACTTCCTTTCCGCTATCCACCAAAGCAGACAAAGAGCTGCTTGGAGCTTCTAAAGCTCTGCGTGTGATCCAAATAGATGCGTAAAGCTCGCACCGGACACAGCAACGCCATGGCTGGGTCTGCCTCTTCCTGGGGTAGCGCTTGCAGGTTCACCACCTGATCCCTAAAAGGGGTCATGGGAACCTTGGGCACATAGCCCGGTCGGGGTCTCAGGATCACGTGAGAGTAACACGGACAGAACTCCAGGCACGATTCGCAGACAGAGAACGCATGGAGGTCCCCTACCCTCTTGATGGAAGTGAACACAGTCAGGAGGGCAATCTTGAAAGAGAGTTCCTTAAGCTCAGCTGACTCCAAGGGCTCAAAGGGAGCTCCCTGTAGACCCTGAAGGACTACAGAGAGGTCCCACGGGGGAATGAGGCGCAGTCTAGAGGGGTTCAACCTCCTAGCGCCTGTCAGGAGCCTGATGATCAAGTTGTGCTTCCCCAAGTACTTACCATCTACTGCATCGTGATGAGCAAGAATAGTGGCTACATACACCTTCAAGGTGGAGGGGGACAGCCACCCCTCCAACCTCTCCTGCAGGTAGGAAAGCTGTCACCAGGAGCAAGAGATCTGAGAACCATGTCTGGGTGGGCCAGTAGGGTGCTACTAGGATGACCTGCTCCCCATCCTCCCTGACCTTGCACAGGGTCTGTGCAAGTAGGCTCACTGGGGGAAATGCATACTTGCATAGACCATGGGCCAGCTGTGTGCCAATGCGTCTATACCGAGAGGTGCCTCAGTCAGGGCGTACCAAAGTGGGCAGTGGGAGGATTCCCGGGAAGCAAACAGGTCTACCTTTGCTTGACCGAATCGACTCCAAATCAGCTGGAACACCTGAGGGTGGAGCCTCCACTCTCCCCTGAGGGTAACCTGACGTGATAGTGCATCCGCTGTGGTGTTGAGGTCACCTGGGATGTGAGTGGCTCTTAGCGACTTGAGTGGCTCTTAGCGACTTGAGGTGCTGCTGACTCCAGAGGAGGAGACGACAGGCAAGTTGTGACATGCGATGGGAGCGTAGACCGCCTTGGTGGTTGATGTAAGCTACCGTCGCTGTGTTGTCCGTCCGGACCAACACATGCTTGCCCTGGATCAACGGCCGAAACCTCCGCAAGGCGAGCAGTACTACCAACAACTCTAGGCAGTTGGTGTGCCAATGCAGCCGCGGGCCAGTCCAAGAACCGGCGGCTGTGTGCCCGTTGAATACAGTGGCCCAGCCCATCTTGGAGTTGTCTGTTGTAACCACGACACGTCTGGAGACCTGCTCTAGGGGAACCCCTGCCCGTAGAAATCCCAGGTCAGTCCAAGGGCTGAAGAGGCAGCGAAAGATCAGTGTGATGGCCATGTGATGTGTCCCGCAGCGCCATGCCCATCTCGGGACTCGAGTCTGAAGCCAGTGCTGAAGCGGTCCCATATGCATCAACCTGAGCGGTGTGGCCATCGCTGAGGATGCCATATGCTCCAGGAGCCTCTGAAAATGTTTCAGTGGAACCGCTGTCCTCTATCTGAATGTGCTCAGACAGTTCAGCACTGACTGAGTACATTTGTTCGTGAGACGCACTGTCATCGAGACTGAGTCCAACTCCAGACTGAGAAAGGAGATGCTCTGACCTGGGGAGAGCTTGCTCTTTTCCCAGTTGACCCAAAGCCCCAGTCAGCTGAGGTGTCGAAGCACGAGGTCCCTGTGTGCGCATAGCAACTCTCGAGAGTGAGCTAAGATCTGCCAGTCATCAAGATAGTTGAGAATGTGGATGCCCACTTCCCTTAGCGGGACAAGGGCTGCTTCCGCGACCTTCGTGAAGACGCGAGGGGACAAGGACAGGCCGAAGGGGAGGACCTTGTACTGGTATGCCTGGCCCTCGAAGGCAAACTGCAGGAAGGGTCTGTGTCGAGGTAGGACCGAGACATGGAAGTACACGTCCTTCAGGTCTACTGCCGCGAACCAATCTAGATGTTGGACGCTCGCTAGAATGCGATTTTGCCTCAGCATCTTGAACAGGAGACTGTGCAAGGCCCGTTTCAGTACTCGCAGGTCCAAGATTGGTCGCAACCCACCGCCTTTCTTTGGTACGATGAAGTAAGGGCTGTAGAACCCTTTCCTCATCTCGGTTGGAGGGACAGGCTCCATCGCGTCCTTGCTCAGGAGGGTCACGATCTCTGCACGCAAGGTAGCAGCGTTCTCGCCCTTCACTGAGGTGAAGCGGTGAATCGTGTAGCCGAATTCTCATTAGCCTTTTTTCAAAGATCAGAGGTGTTTCGGGCACCCAAGAGTGACCCCTAGTGTCACTACATCGATGCAACGTCTGCTGGGCCTTTTTCACAACGGAGTCAATGTGGGTCTCCCACTTCAGGTCCTGTGAGATGGTAGTGCCCAGGTAACTGAATGACTCCACTGCTGCCACAGTATTGTTTAGAATGGTGAGGGGGGTTAGTGTTCGGGTGTTCCTCCTAAAGTCCACAATCATCTCCACCGTTTTGAGCGTGTTCAGCTCAAGGTTGTTTTGATTGCACCAGACAGCCAGCTGTTTAACCTCCCTTCTGTATGCAGACTCATCGTCATCTCAGATGAGGCCGATGACAGTGGTGTCATCTTAAAACTTCAGGAGCTTGACAGAGGGGTCCTTGGTGATGCAGTCACTGGTGCAGTGGGAGAAGAGTAGTGGGGAGAGCACACATCCCTGGGGGGCACCAGTTCTGATTGTAGAGGTGCTGGAAGTGAATTTCTCCTGTCTCACAAGTTGCTGCCTGTCCGTCAGAAAGCTGGTAATCCACTGACAGATAGACGTGGGAACAGAGAGCTGGTGTAGTTTAGTCTGGAGTATAGCTGGGATGATGGTGTTGAAAGCCGAACTGAAGTCCACAAACTTCAGATTAATACAGATTAATCGGTTATCGGCAGGTACTGCCCAATTTAGTTATCATTTCTGTTAAATCCACTACGACCTCTAATCTGAGATGTCAACTCTCTTCGGTCAGAATTTCTATATTATCAACATAAATTCCATATGACAAAATTAGATCTAGCATATGATTATGGTGATGGGTTGAACCTGAAAATTCTAATACCAGTGTATCATTTTTGTTTTCTATGTGGATGTTGAAGTCACCGATAATTAAAGCTCTATCCACAGTAACTACTAGATATGACAGAAAAACAGCAAATTCTTTAAGGAATTCAGAATATGGCCCTGGTGGTCTGTATACTGTTGCAAGAACAAAAGACGACAGATATTTTTTATTTATTTCTGACGATGTCACAATAAGCATTATCAAAAGAATTAAACTTGTATCCTGACCTCTGAGTAACACCCAAAACATCACTGTATGTTGTAGCAATACCTCCTCCTCAACCTTTCAGACAAAGCTCATGTTTATAGCAATAACCTGAGGGAGTAGACTCATTTAATCTAATATATTCATCTATTTTAAGCCAGGTTTCAGTCAAACAGACTGAATCCAAACTATGATCTGTAATAATTTCATTTACAATTAGTGCTTTGCATGAAAGTGATCTAATGTTTAGTAGCGCTACCTTTCCCTATCTGTCACTCACTCAATGTTGTGTCGATGTAGTGACACTAGGGGTCACTCTTGGGAGCCCGAGACATCTCTGGTCTTTGATAAAAGGCCAGTGAAAATTGGCGAGTGGTATTTGCATGCCACTCCCCCGGACATACGGGTATAAAAGGAGCTGGTATGCAACCACTCATTCAGATTTTCTCTTCAGAGCCGAACGGTCATGCTCATTGAGCTGAATTCTCACGACTGTTCATTCACCTCTGCTGGATCTGACAGCGCATTTCAGCGGCTTCTCCCTCCTCTGCACTGGTGCACTGCAGAGAATGCCCCTAGGCGCTTTGGCAGAAAAAAGAGAGTATATTTTCTGAAAAAGTATATTTCTCTAAAAGAGTATATTTCTCTAAAAGAGCAGCACACACGGAACGTCTTTTTAAAGACATGTCTTTTTAAAGATGCCTTTCCGATTGTGTGTTATTCCTGGTTGTGGTCGTTACCTCTCAACTTCAGATGGTCACGATCACTGTCTTTCGTGTCTGGGCGCAACCCACATGGAGGCAACATTCGTGGATGGTTCATTTTCTCACTGCGAGAATATGACCATGACAACGTTGCAGTCGTGGCTTGCTCCCCGCCTCGGTCCTTCTACCTACGGGTTTGAGGCCAGTGCGGCTAGCACTGGGGGCAATCTGGGGATTCCAATGGGATCGCCTCCACCGGGTATCCCCCCGCGGACCTCCCATTCCCCAGCACGCTTGTCTGCCCTGATTGGGCTTCCGGATGAGTCCACCGGCTCGTCTCAGGGCGAGTTTGGCCTCTTCTTCGGAGCCCGCGAAACTGATGAGCACTCGAGCGCAGCATCTGAGAGCGAGCTTGTCCAGTCTTACGCAGAATCCTCAGCTGGGTTCCCCCCTTCGTGGTCGGTTGCCCAGTCACAGGCTGATGCATCGGGCTAGAGTGGAACCCTCCGCTCTCCCCTGAACGTTCGTGGCTCGATGATTGGTTCCTGGGCTCGCGGCGCTGCTCAAAGCAGCCACACCCCGCTCCAGTGCCTTTCCTACTGGAAGTGCATGAGGAGCTGAAGAAATCGTGGGAGGCATCTTTTACTGCCCGGTCCCAATTCCTTAGTTCCCCCACCCTCACTACCCTCGATGGGGCGGCCAAAGGCCTCGATGGGGCGGCCAAAGGCTATATGGCGATTCCCCCTGTGGATAAGTTG
Organism: Myxocyprinus asiaticus; assembly: GCF_019703515.2. Lineage (NCBI taxonomy): Eukaryota > Metazoa > Chordata > Actinopteri > Cypriniformes > Catostomidae > Myxocyprinus > Myxocyprinus asiaticus. Next base: position 65,969,517 of record NC_059344.1, on the reverse strand, counting down.
CTCGCAGTGCACCTATGCCCGCAGAGTGCCGCCACCTGGTGCGGACGCCCTAAGCTCCCATCCAAGCCCTGCAGGTTCATGTCGTCCCTGACGGCTAAAGCCTACAGTGCTGCTGGACAAGCTGCCTCTGCCCTGCATGCCATGGCTCTCCTGCAGGTCCACCAAGCCAAGGCGCTAAAAGAACTGCACGAGGGTAGTTCCGCCCCAGGTCTGATGCAGGAACTGCGCTCGGTGACCAACCTCACTCTCTGAGTGACGAAGGTCACGGCGCGGTCTCTTGGGCAGACGATGTCCACATTAGTGGTCCAGGAGCGCCACCTTTGGCTCAACCTGGTCAAGGTGGGTGAGGCTGACAAGACACGGTTCCTTGCTGCTCCCATCTCCCAGGCTGGCCTATTCAGTGACACCGTCGAGGAATTTGCCCAGCAGTGAAGATGGAGGATATCCGGCATATCCTGCCCTGGCACGGCTCAAGAACCCAAACCCTGTCTGCTCGTCGCCAAGGGCATCCCCCTGTGGTGACTGCACCGGCTCCGCCGCAGCCCACCCCTTCGGCCCGGCCCCGGCGTGGAGCCCACCACAGGAAGCAGACGCCACCCGTCTCACAGTCAGCCACTAAGAACCCACAAAGGTCATCAAAGCGCCCCTGAGACGGGCAACCCAGGGTTGACGAAACCCACTCAACTGGAGCTGGTAGTAAGACCACTCCATCCCCGGTGGAGGGCCGGGTGGAGAGTCTTTTGTTGCTTTTTTGTTTGATTTTGCCGCATGCCCAAGTGGCTGCGGGTCCCAACAGTTCAGCAAAAGAGTGGTTTCCTCCTTCCCTGGGTCACATACCCAGTGTGCACAGTCGTCATCACGACCACCGTCCACGGATTTTTCCTTGCAGGATTGGCGCTCCAGCGGTGGTCTCCCCGCCCCTGCGTGCCCAGCTGTGGCACACATCTGCCCCCAATGTGACAGTCTCCATGGGTTGCGAGGACAGGCCTCTTCCTCCCCCATCCCAGGTGGTCGCAAGGAGCCAGGTAAGTGCTTCGATGTCCCTAGACTCAGCACAGCGACGATATGGTGTGGCACTTCGAGCTCCGCCCCGCTGCAAGGCCCCACCTGCTGGTTTATCCGATGATGTTGTCCCTTTGGTCTCCCTTGTGCAGAACTTGGATGCGTGGCTTGCGCTTTTCAATCCATCACGATGGCTGGTCCGGACCATCTGACTCGGCAACAAAATTCAGTTCGCCAGGCATCCACCCAGGTTCAGCAGTATCCACTTCACCTTGGTGAAGGATGAAAATGCTGCTACTCTTTCAGAGGCTCCTAGGGCTTAAGGCATCCTCAGCGGTGGCCACCCTGTTCGGGTTGATGCATATGAGACCGCTTCAGCACTGGCTTCAGATTCGAGTCCCGAGATGGGCATGGCACCACGGGACACATCGCGTGGTCATCACGCCTGGTCTGTCACCGTCTTTTCAGCCCTTGGACCAACCTCTCATTTCTATGGGCAGGTGTTCCCCTAGAGCAGGTCTCCAGGCACGTCATGTTCATGACAGACACCTCCAAAATGGGCTGGGGTGCTGTTTGCAATGGGCACGCAGACGCTGGCTTGTGGACAGGCCTGCGATTGCATTGGGACATCAACTGCCTCGAGTTGTTGGTAATTCTGCTAGCCCTGCGGAGGTTTCGGCCATTGATCCAGAGCAAGCACATGTTAATTCAGACAGACAACGTGGCAACGGTAGCATATGTCAACCACCAAGGCGGTCTGTGCTCTCGTTGTATGTCACAACTCACCTGCCGTCTCCTCCTCTGGAGTCAGCAGCACTTCAAGTCACTGCGAGCCACTCACAACCCCGGCAACATCAACACTACAGCAGACGCACTGTCACAGCAGGCTACCCTCAGGGGAGAGTGGAGACTCCACCCTAAGGTGGTCCAGCTGATTTGGAGTCGATTCGGACAGGTAGACCTGTTCGCCTCCCAAGAATCCACCTACTGCCCGCTCTGGTATGCCCTGACAGAGGTACCCCTCAGCATAGACGCACTGGCACACAGCTGGCCTCCTGGCCTATGCAAATATGCATTTCCCCCAGGGAGCCTACTTGCACAGACTCTGTGCAAGGTCAGGGAGGATGAGGAGCAGGTCGTCCTGGTAGCACCCTACTGGCCCACCCAGATGTGGTTCTCAGACCTCACACTCCTCGCGACAACCCCCCCCTGGCGAATTCCCCTGAGGAAGGACCCTCTTTCTCAGGGACGGGGCACCATCTGGCCCCATGACCAGACCTCTGGAATCTCCATGTCTGGCCCCTGGACAGGATGCTGAAGACCTAAGTGGTCTACCACCCGCAGTGGTAGACATGATCACTCAGGCTAGGGCCCCTACTACGAGGCACCTGTATGCCTTTAAGTGGCGTCTGTTCGCTAAGTGGTGTTCTTTCCGACGGGAAGACCCCCAGAGATGCGCAGTCGGATCGGTGCTTTCCTTCATGCAGGAGAGGTTGGAAGGGCGGCTGTCCCCTTCCACCTTGAAGGTGTACGTTGCTGCTATAGCACCACACCACGACACAGTGGACGGTAAGTCCTTAGGGAAGCACGACCTGATCATCAGGTTCCTGAGAGGCACCAGGAGGCTGAACCCTTCCAGACTGCGCCTCGTTTCCTCATGGGACCTCTCTGTAGTTCTTCAGGGTCTACAGCGAGCCCCCTTTGAGCCTTTGCAGTCAGCTGAGCTTAAGGCACTTTCCTTGAAAACTGCCCTCCTGACTGAGCTCACTTCCATCAAGAGGGTAGTAGACCTGCAAGCATTCTCTGTCAGCGAAAAATGCCTGGAGTTTGGTCCGTGCTACTCTCACGTGATCCTGAGACCCTGACTGGGCTATGTGCCCAAGGTTCCCATGACCCCTTTGCAGGGCCAGGTGGTGAACCTGCGAGTGCTGCCCCAGGAGAAGGCAGACCCAGCCCTGTCGTTACTGTGTCCGGTGCATGCTTTATGCATCTATTTGGATCGCACGCAGAGCTTTAGGATCTCTGAGCAGCACTTTGTCTGCTTTGGTGCACAGCGGAAAGGAAGCACTGTCTCCAAGCAGAGGATCGCCCACTGGCTCATTGACGCCATAGCTATGGCATATCTCGCCCAGGACATGCCGCTCCCGGTAGGGCTACGAGCCCATTCTACCAGGGGTGTAGCGGCCTCCTGGGCCTTGGCCAGGGGTGCCTCTCTAACACACATTTGCAGAGCAGCAGGCTGGGCAACACCCAACACCTTTGCAAGGTTCTACAACCTCCGGGTGGAACCGGTTTCATCCCTGGTAGTGGCACGCAATACAAGCAGATAAGCCCGGGATAGCCAGCCGGGTGTATCGCTTGCACATATAGCCTTTCACCTCCTCTGAGCTGAAGACATGTGCCATTAATTCCCAGTAGTGTTCACAAACTATGTTCTCTGGTTGACTTCCTCTGAGCCCTGTGGCAGTCGAGTTTACGGAAAGACTTGCTGCCGGCCCAGTACACATGCTAACTAAGAGCCCTGTCCTGGGTAGGTGCTCCACATGTGGCGGTTCCCTGTAAGGTAACCCCATGCAATGTATATTTTCCGCTAATTTGTTTCCCTGTTGGCAAACTGCATCCTCCTTGGGCAGAGCCCCCTCTGCCACAGTCTCCATGTTTGTAGCAACTCCTCCCCCATTGGGCAGGGTCTACCATGAGATTCTCCACATGGTCGGCAAGACCATGTGACGTATTTTTCCACTTAAATATCCCCCCCTCTCTTTGGGCGAGGTGTGGTCTCCGCGGTGTCCTCCCCTTGGGAGGGACACCCCCCGACTAGACCTGGCGGTCCAGTCAGATAATCACCCTTCTTTTTTAGGGAGTGGAAAAAAGAAGGGGAAAAGAGGCTACAACTGGGTTAGTCTGTATCTTTTGGGTAGTCGACTTGTCCCCAAAGGGCTGTTCGGCACTCAAAACTATGTTGGGGGAGGTTACGTGTCGGCCTGGTGTGCTGGCTACAAGGCACACAGTGGTCTGCCCGTCACACACCACCAGTTCACGTAACACAGTTCAGCCAGTTGTGGTGCTTCGTATAGGGATCCCTAGTGTCACTACATCGACACAACGTCGAGTGAGTGACTGATAGGGAACATCCTGGTTATTTGCGTAACCTCCGTTCCCTGATGGAGGGAACAAGACGTTATGTCCCTCCTGCCACAACGCTGAACTACCCGCTGAAATGGCCGGACTTTGTCTCGGCTCCTCAGCATAAAACCTGAATGAGTGGTTGTATACCAGCTCCTTTTATACTAGTATGTCCAGGGGAGTGGCATGGAAATACCACTCGCCAATTTTCATTGGCCTTTTATCAAAGACCAGGGGTGTTTCAGGCTCCCAAGAGTGACCCCTAGTGTCACTACATCGACACAACGTCTCGTTCCCTCCATCAGGGAATGGAGGTTATGCAAGTAACCAGGACGTTATATGATGTTTATCTTGATTTTTTGTTTTCAAGTTTGACATCAATCTTTTTTTTAATGACTTAATGAGTGTTTAGTGTTTGGTTGTTCGTAGATCAGACACAGTATCTATATGATATATAGGTGATTCATTCTTAATGTGTTGTAGTTTATGTGAACTGTGTGATGTCTCATGGCAGCTAGCAGACGTTCGGTTTAGCCAGTTTGTCTGCTTCCTGACCTGGGCCCCAGTCAGTCAAATACTATCACTATTAATACTATGAGCCATATTACTAGAGAGGACAGCGGCACCTTCTCTGGTGGGATGGAGTCCGTCTCTCTCTCTTTAGCAGGTGAGATTTACCCCATAAACTCTTCCAGTTGTCAATATATCCTATGCTATTTTCTGGACATCACTCAGAGATCCAGCCATTTAGTAACACTAATTTACTATAAACCTCATCACCAAAACAAGCAGGGAGGGGGTCAGTGCATATTACAGTGTCTGACATTGTTTTTCCAAGTTCACACTCCCCTTTAACATTATCTTTAGTGATCTCCGACTGGCAAAGCCAGACATCGTTAGTGCCGACATGAATAACAGTCTTAGAAAATCTTTGTTTAGCCTAAGCCAGCACTTATTTGAGTAAATTTTATCTGATGTCAGATGATCTGGCACCCAAAATGCATTTAACAGTAGTGGCTGGAGTTTCTATTTCCACATTCCTTACAATGGAGTCACTTATAACTAGGGCGCTTTCAACATGATTCTCAGTGGGTACATCACTGTGTGGGGAGACTCGATTAGAAATCCTAACAGCAACGGAAGTGTGGTGTCACTTTGCTGAGCGATTATGCCGCAGAGACGTCACCCATACGCCCTGCTGCGGGTGTTGCTCGCTGTTCTTCCCGCATCTGAAACAGTATTTAAAGGCTTCTCTTTCTCACTGACCTCCACTAGTGTTCGGATGCATGTCTCTAACTCATTAACCTTCTCCATCAGCCTGACTAATTTCTTACATTTATCACATGTGAATCCCTCACTGCTGATGGAAGAAGCTATAGTAAACATGTGACATGAAATGCATGAGGGGATAAAATGAGCAGATGTCATGACTTACCACAATTGTTTGTTGTTGTGTTGGTGGTTCTTGAGCGGCGAGGGTTTGAGATTGATGGTTCCAGCTGTCCCAGGCTCGATGGATCCCCACTTCAGTGGTCTCAACCTCAATAGTCCCCGCTTCAGTGTTTCAGGTGAACACACCCTCTGCGTCTTCGGCCTTCCTGTTGTCTCTGTTCTATGTGTTCCTCATGATTGCTCCCAGGTGTTCATTCGTTCATTCTTGTCAATTAGTGTTGTTGACCTTGTTTGTTTTTGTGTATACTGTATATTGCCTTCATGTTCTCTGTGTCTTTTTATTGATTCCTGTCCTTTATGGATGTTAGTGATTGTTTTCTGTTGTTTTCTAGTGTCTTCAGTGTTTGTTTATTTTGAGAATATAGAAACACAAAACAGTGTTTGTTTTGCATTTAGATCCCACTCTCTTCATATCTTTGACATTCATTACAAAAGTAACCAATCCACACTAATTGCACTTTCTATTCAATAATAAATAAATAAATAAACGTATCTGTCTCTTTCTTCTGCGCCATCTCTTATACTACTCCAGCTCTTGGCAGTGCAATACTGCAGATATTGTTGACTTTTGTGTGAAAAATTGTTTGTTCCTTATTTGTGAGTAGCTTTGGATAAAAGTGTCTGCTAAATAAATAAATGTAACTGTAAATGTAGAAAGTGAAGATTGACAGAAATTTGGTTCTTCCTTGTCATTAAAGCGGTTTTCATTTTAGGCATATAAGTGGCCGTTCAAAGTAAACACATTTTGCATCCTTCCATGCTGTTTTTCAATTTCTTATGTAAACAAGCTCTGTAACTAGTGATTTTGAATTAAAAATGAGAGAAGGAGAAAGATAAGAGGTAGGGTGATCACATGGTCATTGCTCTGTTGCAGGACTGCAGACGTGATTTGTGGGACAATGCTGGACACGTGGTAGAGAGAAAAGTTACTATTATCAGACTATGTAAACGCTGATGTTATATTAGATGGAACTCCTATTTGCACTGATGTTGGATGATAACCTGCTTTAAATTGCCGGTAGGCTTTATAAAATGTTCATTTTAAGGCAGCGCTCTGTGACCGGCACTAAATTTGGCCAGGCAAGAGAGATAGAATATTATTTTAACAGCACGGGACCATTCAATCTAGTAAATATAATGAGCTGAATATAACAGGCTAGTTGTTGAAAATCACGTTTTATTCAAAAATAAATGTCCTTAAGTAGCGACTAGGTTATGCTCCTTCATGCGTTCTTACCGGATTCAGTGCATCTTAAACATGTATTTTTGTCGGAACTGGCAGTTTCAAGCAGGGAGATGCGCATTTTCGTAATGTTTTCCTGCTAAAAAACGACGGCTGCGCAAATATAATTTTAAACGCCAATCAAAGTTTTATTTATATATATTTTGTATTATAATTATTAGGTGATATTGTAATTTTGGGAATATTAAGTACATATAATTGCATAATATTAAGTGCACTTTCAAATCAAATCAAATCAAATCAAATCACTTTATTGTCACACAGCCATATACACAAGTGCAATGGTGTGTGAAATTCTTGGGTGCAGTTCCGATCAACATAGTAGTCGTGACAGTGATGAGACATATACCAATTTACAATAACATCAAATTAACACAATGCAATTTAAACATCTGTTATACATAATTACACAACTTAAAACATCAAATTAACACAACACAATTTAAACATCTGTTATACACATAATTACACTCAACAATATACAAATAATAACATACACTGTACAGTATACAATATGCTGTTTTTGTTTTTTTTTGTTTTTTACTATATAGATACTATATAGATACACATTATTCAATAAAAATTAAAATATATATGAAAAAAGTATATATATAGAATGTACAGTATTGTACTGTATTGACATTCAGGCTGTCGGTTGATAGTCAGTTGTTAAGAGAAACATAATATAATGACAGTAATATAATTTATGACAGTCCGGTGTGAGATAAAAGAGTAATAAAGTGCAGGGCTGATGTATTTTGATCGTGGGAGATCAAGAGTTCAAAAGTCTGATTGCTTGGGGGAAGAAGCTATCATGGAGTCGGCTGGTGCGGGTCCTGATGCTGCGATACTGCCTACCTGATGGTAGCAGTGAGAACAGCCCATGGCTCGGGTGGCTGGAGTCTCTGATGATCCTCCGAGCTTTTTCCCACACCGCCTTGTATATATTTCCTGGAGGGAGGGAAGCTCACCTCCAATGATGTGTTTGGCAGTTCGCACCACCCTTTGCAGTGCTTTGCGGTTGTGGGCAGTGCTATTGCCGTACCAGGCGGAGATACAGCCAGTCAGGATGCTCTCCACAGTGCAGGTGTAGAACCGTGTGAGGATGTGGCGGTTCATTCCAAACTTCCTCAGCCGTCTCAGGAAGAAAAGGCGCTGATGAGCCTTCTTCACAACGACTTCAGTGTGGATGGACCATGTGAGTTCCTCAGTGATGTGGACACCCAGGAACTTGAAGCTGCTGACTCTCTCCACTGGTGCTCCATTGATGGTGATTGGACTGTGTTCTCTGTCTTTTCTCCTGAAGTCCACCACAAGCTCCTTTGTCTTACTGACGTTGAGGGAGAGGTTGTGCTCCTGACACCAGTGTGTCAGAGTGTGCACCTCCTCTCTGTAGGCTGTTTCATCATTGTCAGTGATCAGACCTACCACCGTTGTATCATCAGCAAACTTAATGATGGCATTGGAGTTATGTGTTGCCACACAGTCATGTGTGTACAGGGAATACAGTAGTGGGCTGAGAACACAGCCCTGTGGGGCTCCAGTGTTGAGGGTCAGTGATGAGGAGATGTTGCTGCCTATTCTAACCACCTGGCGTCTGCTTGACAGGAAGTCCAGGATCCAGCTGCACAGCGAGCTGTTTAAGCCCAGAGCCCGGAGTTTCTCATCTAGCTTGGAGGGCACTATGGTGTTGAATGCTGAGCTGTAGTCTACAAACAACATTCTCACATAAGTGTTCTTTTTTCCAGGTGGGAGAGAGCAGTGTGTATTGTAGATGCAATGGCATCATCAGTGGAACGGTTGTTGCGGTAAGCAAACTGCAGCGGGTCAAGATTGAGTGGTAATACAGAGCAGATGTAATCTCTGATTAGTCTCTCAAAACATTTGCTGATGATGGGGGTCAGAGCAACAGGACGCCAGTCATTTAAACAAGTTATTTTTGATTGCTTTGGAACAGGCACAATGGTGGATGTTTTAAAGCATGTGGGGACTACAGACAAAGAGAGGGAAAGGTTGAAAATGTCCGTAAAAACACCAGCCAGCTGGTTCGCGCACGCTCTGATGACGCGGCCCGGAATGCCGTCTGGACCCGCGGCTTTGCGGATATTCACCCGTCGGAAGGATCGGGTTACATCCGCTACAGAGACGGAGAGTGAACTAACCTCTGTAGCTTCGGCCGTGAGAGCTCTCTCCGCGAGGGCGGTGTTAGTTCCCTCGAAACGAGCATAAAAAGTATTTAGCTCATCCGGTAGAGAGGCAGCGGTGTTCATGGCGGAGTTTTTATTCCCTTTAAAGTCCGTGATGATGTTAATTCCCTGCCACATGCTTCTAGAGTTGGTGGTGTTAAACTGTCCTTCAATCTTGCTCCTGTACTGGCGTTTTGCTGTTTTGATAGTTTTTCGGAGGGCATAACTGGCTTGTTTATGCTCCTCCGCGTTCCCGGAATTAAAAGCGGAGGTCCGCACATTAAGTGCCGCGCGAACATCGCTGTTGATCCACGGCTTCTGATTCGGATAGATTCGCACAGTTCTGGTCGGAATCACTTCCTCTACACACGTTCTGATGAAACACATTACGCTATCAGCGTAAAGCTCGATGTCGTCATCAGAGGCGGACCGGAACATCTCCCGGTCCGTGCGATCAAAACAGTCTTGTAGCGTAGAGTCTGATTGGTCCGACCAGCACTGGATCGTTCTGAGGGTGGGTGCTTCCTGTTTCAATTTCTGCCTGTAAGCGGGCAGAAGCAGAATGGAAGAGTGGTCCGATTTGCCAAATGGTGGGCGGGGGAGGGATTTGTAGCCATCCCGGAACGGAGAGTAGCAATGGTCCAAAACCCGGTCCCCTCGTGTGTTGAAACTAATGTGCTGGTGATATTTTGGTGTGACTGATTTTAAACTGGCTTTATTAAAGTCCCCGGTCACAATGAATGCGGCCTCAGGGTGCACGGTTTCCTGCTCACTTATACTCCCATACAGTTCCTTGAGTGCCCGGTCTGTGTCGGCTTGTGGGGGAATGTACACAGCAGTGATAATGACCGCTGTGAATTCCCTCGGTAGCCAGAATGGTCGACACAGAAGCATAAGAAATTCCAGATCAGGAGAGCAGAAAGACTTGATGGAATGTACGTTCCTCTGATCACACCAGGATTTGCTGATCATAAAACATACACCACCTCCTCTAGTTTTACCTGAGAGGTCTTTCGCTCTGTCCGCTCGGAGCATGGAGAACCCCGCGGGTTCAATGGCTGAGTCTGGAATCTCCGCAGACATCCAAGTTTCCGTAAGGCAGATAACGCAGCAGTCCCTCGTCTCTCGTTGGAAAGAGATCCGCGCTTTCAGCTCGTAGAGCTTGTTATCCAGAGACTGAACATTTGCCAGTAGAATAGTGGGTAGTGGGGGTCGATTTGCACGGCGTCTTACTCTGATGAGAACGCCGGCTCTGTTTCCCCTTTTCCTCCTGCGTTTCCGCGGCCTTTTAATGTGTACTTTAAATTAATGATAATAATATAGAAAAATAATTTAAATGCGGGACACTGCTTATGACGTGCAGGATGTGGGACAAAGCTTCCAATTCCAGGACAGGACAGGTGGTCACCCTAAGGAGAGGGGGAGAGGGAACAGATTTGGGAGGACAAAAATTAAGAGTGAAGTTGCAGTTTGCACTCAGTTGGGTGTGGTGCTTGAGGTAGAGACGGTAATGTTTTTGAGAGAATTCATATGTTGATTTTCTCAAATGTTCTTTATTTTCAAGTCCAGAAATTTTGGCACCAGCCTTAAACATCCATCAAACAAATGTTTACAGTTAGAGCATCCTATACTTCTGGGGGTCTAGAACAGACCGACAGCCTCAATAAAGATTTTGGGGAAAACGTTTGAATATTATCTCTTCTAAACAAAGACATGGTCATTATGAGTTAAGCAAAACAGTCAGGGAAGACTTCAGACATAATCATCAAGTAAACTGTGAAAGTTAAAGGATGAAAAATTGTCAGTGTTAACCGAGGACAGTACTTTCTTCAAACAACCTTTGAACTTTTGCTAATTCATTTTTTATATACTGTTTATGATTATATAAGACTAATCAGTTTATACCTTTGCTCTCTGACAACAATCTATGTGTTTCATTATCCTCAGGCTGGCATAATGAAAACTGACCAGTGGTGAACCTTCTAGAAAAGTAGAGTGCACATACCTGCACACTACATTAAAAAAATGAATTAGTACAAATTGTACTTCAACATTTAATTAGGGTTACTTTTATTTCCCTTAGCATTATTACAAAGATTTAACAGGGGTGTATCATGCCCCCCTAGAATTTGATTGGCCACCCAAAGTGCCACCCTAAATTCTAAACAGTGATTGGTCATTTCCAAGTCAGAGGTGGGCCTTCAATAAAACTTTGTTAGTTTAAATCGCAGCTGTAAGCAGTGTCAAGAAATTATAGTTAGTCAAGTGGACTCGGGGGAAACACTCCGTACAGTCATCCAAAATTAAATATGGCTTGAATGTGCATGACAAAAAGCACATATGATCATTTGTCTGTTTTTTTTTTTTTTCTATCAGGAAGACTCGCAGGCTTGGTAAAGTTGACATGACATTAATTTGATGAAATTAAATAGAACCACAGAATACATTGTCTATTTTGGCGTAAGCCCCGTCTGGCAGTCGGATGAGATTGCTACTCGAACCGTCAGATCCTGCCAGAGATAGGAGGCAGGAGGCGAGGAGCCTACCCCTGTGCAGGATGGGATTGACTGATGGTGGTGGGGAGGTGGAGGTTGCCATGTTGGCACAGTGAAATGCAAAGAGGTGAATTGAGAGGAGGCTTTTAAAGCAATGCCTGATGTATGTTTGGCTAGGAGCTAACTCGATAATGGTGGTATGATGTACAGCTGCGAGTCTCCCGCTAGATCTACGCTTATGCTTAAATTTTTATCAGAAAGACTCGCAGGCTTGGTAAAGCTGACATGACATTTATGCCAACAACATGCCAAAGTCAGCAACATGACTAAAGAAAAACTAATGCATTTCTGAAAATTCAACTTAATGTAACTTATTTCAAACTTGGCTATTAATGAAAAGAATGGATGTAATATCTTCATATTTGATTAAATTATATAGAACCACAGAATATATTCCCTATTTTGGCGTAAGCCCTTTCTGGTGGTCCAATGAGATTGCTACTCGAACTGTCAGATCCTGCCGGAGATAGGAGGCAGGGGGCGAGGAGCCTACCCCAAAAAGGAGAAACCAGATACTTCCTCCACAAGAGAGGAGTATTCCAGAAGAGTTACGAACCGGGTCTACATGGCTGAAGTTTCATTCTGAGAAGAAAAAAAGAGTGTTATGATGAATAGACATTGGTGCATGAATTATGCAATAACCCTGGCATGGTTGTGTGATACCTTAGCGATAGGATAAGCCGTGCTTACGTTTGCTGATGACCCTTATGAGAAAGGGGGCATGGTCCGTGTGATATCCTTTCTTGAGGACGGCCATGTTTGCATATGAACATTAATTGTGAGATATCTGTCAGAGGATGGATAGCGTTTCATTTGAGCCCTATGATGAGGGCAAAATATCTACTGTAACTTTCTTATCTCAAACATGACTAACAATGAAAAGAGTGGATGTAATATCTTCAAATTTTATTAAATTATATAGAACCACAGAATATATTGTCTCTTTTGGCAAAAGCCCCTTCTGGCGGTCCAGTGAGATTGCTACTCGAACCATCAGATCCTGCTGGAGATAGGAGGCAGTGGCCGAGGAGTCTACCCCAAAAAGGTGAAACCAGATACTACCCCCAAAAGAGAGAAGCGTTCCAAAATAGTTACGAACCGGGTCTTCATGGCTGAAGTTTCTTTCTGAGAAGAGAAAAATAAATGTTATGAGGAATAGACATTGGTGCAAGAATTATGCAATAACCCTGGCATGGTTGTGTGATACCTTAGCGATAGGATGAACCGTGCTTGCGTTTGCTGATGACCCTTATGAGAAAGGGGGCATGGTTCGTGTGATAGCCTTGCTTGAGGATAGCCATGTTTGTATATGAACATTAATTGTGAGATATCTGTCAGAGGATGAACAGCATTTTGTTTGAGCCCTGTGATGAGGGCAAAATATTTGTATGATATCTTTGCTGAAGATAATTAACTTATAGTATGAGCTCTCCGATGAGGGTGGTTGTGTGAGTGATGTGGATGATGGTTGATTATGAACCCTCCGACGAGGGTGAATGTTAATTGTGTGATACCTGTCAGAGGATGGACAACGTTTTGTTTTGAGCCCTGTGTTGGGGCGACATTAGTGTGTGATCACTTTGCTGAAGGTAATTAACATATGGTATGAGCCCTCTGACAAGTGTTGTTGTATGAGCGATGTGAATGACGTTTGATCATGAGCCCTCCCATGAGGGTGAACGTTCGATGTGTAACGTGTCAGAGGATGGACAACGTTTCGTTTGGCCCTGTGATGGGGCGACATTGTTGGCTATTTGATGATGTATAATTATGAACCCTCCGACGAGGGTGATCACTGCTTGTGTGATATCTTTGCCAGAGGATGAACAATGTGTCTAAAGCCCTATGGTAAGAGCTGCGTTGTTGTGCAATACCCTTTGTTGAAAGATAAACAATGTTTTATTGTGAACCCTCCGACGAGTTTTACCGTTGCTTGTGTGATAACTATACCAGAGGATGAACAATGTAGTGTAAAAGCCCCATGATAAGGGCGACGTTGTTGTGCAATACCCTTTGTTGAAAGATAGACAACATTTGATTGTGAACCCTCCTACGAGGGTGACCGTTGCTTGTGCGATATCTTTTCAAAAGATGAACAACATAGCATAAAGCCCCATGATAAAGGCAATGTTGTTGTGCAATACCCTTTGTTGAAAGATAAACAGGGTATGATTTTGAGCCCTCCAACAAGTACGGATGTTGTATGTGGAATATCTTAACAGCGTTTGCTCACGTGCCCTCGATAGGGCAAGCTAGGCTGTGCAGTATTTATGCGATGGAAAACCACGCTTAGCATTTAGGAAGTCCTGGTGAGGAGGGCAGATATGATTATCACATATCCTTGCCGGAGGATATACCTGCTTGAATTTGATATTTGTGTGAAATAGAATGTGTGGCTGAGCAGTGAGTGGCCCCAGGCCACCATCAGTGTTGGGTAAGTTACTAAAAAAGGTAATCCACTACTGATTACTGATTAATTCTCCAAATTTGTAATCACATTACTTTACTGATTACTTTGAGAGGAAAATATTCAGATTGCTATTTACTTTAATTTTAAGTTACTTTCTAAAACCCATCAAACCTGCAAAAATCCCAATTAATGTACAGAAACAGTAACAGTTCTTTCAGTACTTTAATATTGACTTAAAACAATAAACTACAACAACATGCCAAAGTCAGCAACATAACTAATGAAAAGCTAATGCATTTCTGAAGATTCAGCTTACTGTAACTTTCCTATCTCAAACATGGCTAACAATGAAAAGAGTGGATGTAATAACTTCATATTTGTATGTGTCTGCTACTGTATCTACAAAATATTTTGCTGTGTGTGACATGTATGTGATTGTTTACTTGTGTTTGTGTTCAAGTAAAAGAATCATAAGAAGAACAATAACAAGAACCATAATAAACTGACCAGTTAAAAGAAAGAAAACCATCTGAAAACACATTTGCAAGCAGCTTTGATAAGAAAAAAAAAAAAAAAAAACATTTTTAAGTGTGCATGTACATGTTTGCAAGTGCTGCTGTGTTAAAAGAAACACTTAGGTTAGAGGTTGTAAATGCTTCGGGCATTCTTGACTTTTCATCTTGTGTAAATTTGAAAAAACTGTAATCGTGTTTCTCTTGAAATTGTTCATCAGTTTCAAGCTGAATGTGTTACTATGTTGGATATGTTTGTCTCTGATATGGCACACTGTGCTAGCTGCAGTTAATCCATACTGAGTACAAAGTTCCATGTGACTACCAGTAATTTTACACAGTTACCAAACTCTCAGTAGTTTTACACAATTAGCATTAAACTTCAGTAACTTTAAAAAGACTAAAGAACTTCATTAGGCCTTTAAAATTCAATAACACTCTTTGTGCCTTGCATCACATCTGACTCTGCCCAGCTCCCTGAAACCTTTTCATATTCTAATAAATTTGCATGAGAATACACCTAGTGACATCTTAACTCAAGAAAATTAGAAAATTGCGTTCAATTTCATATTGTAATCGAAAAAGCTCTGGAGCTTGAGCAGAAATTTGACCCATGTAAGTATGCGTCTGCGGTTAATTGGGTGTGAACAGCAACATGTCCATCAAAGGCTTTCAGCCTGACCTGTTGCTGTGCACACAATACACATGCTCATGCATCTGATACAGGGACAAATCAAAGGCATGTATTCTCAAAAGAGCAGCGAGATGACAAATATCTCATTCCAGAAAACCTCCAGAGACCAGTAATACAATTATTTTAATTTATACTATTTTTAATATAATATAATTGTATTAAAATCACATTATAATATGCATTATATTATAATGGCCAAGCATGGCTACAGATGGGGAAAGGTTATGCATAGCATGCAGATGTATATACTATACATGTATATTTGTAATAACACTGCCAACCGAACAACCTTACAGGCCCTGAAAAATTCTTGTGATTGAATTTCATTGGTTCACTTATCAGTGCCAAGAGGGAGGGTATACGGTCATTTGTTCCTGTGCATCAATGCTGTAAAGACAGTGGCACGTGATAACAACCCAAATCATTTCTCGCTGAGAAGCACCAATTCAAATTAAATCTGATCAGGGGAACCATTCTACTGTGTAGACAGTGAAAGATGTGTGTGTGAAATGCTAAACATCAGACAGAAATTTCACAACCCTGACAGACCACAGAGATCATAGATCATAGATAATCAAATGTGTGAATACCACCCTTAAAAAATGCTAAGCAGATGACACATCACCAAAAGAGGTGAACTGATCCTTTGAACACAGAGCTGTGTTGAGAACAATAAAAAAATAAAAATGTAACACTTACTTAGTTTAATAATATTAAAGACTTGCACTATACATAAGTAATATTGGTATTATATTCATGATGTTAGCCAGAGGGGAACTGGCCCCCACAGTGTGTCTGGTTCCTCCCAAGGTTATTTTTCTCCATTAACCAACATATTATGGAGTTTTGTGTTCCTTGCCACAGTCGCCTTCGGCTTGGTCACTGGGGTTATAAATACAATTATTATTTAATTACTTATTTTTAAACACAATTCACAATCGTATTTTATCAAACTACTCAATGATGACTCTAAACATTATAGATATTACAGTTTCATTTTCTGTTAATACATGACCTTCTGTGAAGCTGCTTTACAGCTACTGCTTTACGATGTGTATTGTGAAAGGCGCTATACAAATAAAAATGACTTGACTTGACTTGACTTGACTTAAAGCTATGGTCATCAGCTCATTTGAGCCCATGAACTCAGAAAGTTCCCCAGCAGAACAGGGGCCTATATTGCTCACAATAGCAGACTGTGCAGGCTCAACTGTAAGAACAGCTTAAGGTGCTACACACTTCAAACTGCACTAAAATATCAGCAGTAATTCAGATCTCACCAAGGATTATCAGTCTAAATTGATCCCTGAAACTAAATTTGCATTAGACATTGTAATGGTGCATGTTTTTTAAAGGAAAATGCATCTTTCCCCTGATGGCACAAACCATACAGCGTGAGACTAAATCTGTCTGTAACCGTTTGGATCTGACCATCAGAGGAAAATAAAGAAAGTACCACATGTCTGAATGCAAATTATTTAAAGGTTCATCATAATCATAATGTTTTCTCTCTGTGGTTGTTCCCATTTCAGGTTGCAATCTCATGAGGGACAAATGCCAAAAGTTTTCTGATCCCCCTGTATCAAGCCAGGACAATGGACTGGCCATGCGGAGATGGATGCGAAGGCAATCTAAAGGGGCCATTTACACCTCACAGCACTACAAAAACAAAAATAGATATATGGCCTCCTGGTTTAGCACCGGAACCAAATTGCGCAACACCAATTGTTCTAGAACAGGTTCCACCCATCTCCAAGACATGAACATACAGAGCACACACTTTCATCACTACACTCTCATCAAACTAATTGATTGTTGTTGGCATGGTTGCAAATCAGAGGGCCCCTGGTTTTCAACACATCCCTAATAACAATGCAAACGTAATAATAAGTGGATGATATGAAGTGCAGACACTTCTATCGATCCACTACACACTTTGAAAGTAGACATGTATCAACGATTGTGACTTAGCCAGCAAATCACACACATTGGATAATTTTAAATTAGCACTGTGATTATTATATATGTATGTAACTGTGATTCTACAATCATAGAATTATTATTACTATATGCTTAATGATGCATACCACTGGTGAAAATACTAGTTATACTGACTTGGTATGTGGTATGTTTCCTTTAATTTATTCAGACCAAGTATCCATTGTAATGAGGTATACTGGTGATGAATTTTCTGATTGCCTTGGATTCTTTGCCACCTTTACTTTAATCCATCCAGGTCAAGCTTCTCCAAATTCCACTTCTATATGCCCGATTGGTATGGTAGTCAAAATTCAGATAGTAAAATCAGATCACCTTACTGGATGCATGACCTTGAAGAGTACTGAGACCTTGTTTACCAATCGCACATATTGTCATGAAACGCATAACTATGTTATTTGCACGTGTAACACATTACAACCCTTTTCTCAGAGTGAAACTAAGCTCATAAATGTTCAGTCATCGCATGACCATTCTGACGCAGTCCAGGTGTCACATACTCAGTGGTGTGTCATCAGTGACATGAATTCCTTCACTTATGGAGGACTGACCTGTCCTGCCAATCACTCCTTTTGCTTGGAGGTAACAGAGGACTTTTCTATGGGTCAGATCAACATCCTAGGGAGGATACTACTGGACACTGAAATTTCCCTTTGGTGGGATGACACGTTCTACAAGCACAGTGCACAAGCTGTGGCGGACACAATGGACTTGGCACAAAGAATCATCTTGCAGATGGAATATCACCTCACCCAGGCCCAGATAGAGACAAACCTGGCCAAAAAGACTGCACAAATCCTTTCCAGTTCATCTACATGCTCAGCACTGTATGCCTACACATGGTGGGACTGGATATTTCGGGGATGTGCAATTGGCATGCCCTCATCTTCACCTTCACACTGTTCCAGTGTTGCTACTTCAGATGCCTCATCAGATCCTTACGGACATCGACCGAAGCAGCACTGGCTCTTAGCCCGTTGCAACTGCACACACTTCTGCGACTGAGATAAAAAAAATAAATAATTAAAAAGTATGACACAATTACCCCACAGGGACTCTTCTGGATTTGTCCCCGGGGGACAAGTGGAGGAACCTGTAAGGCTGGCACCAGGATATCTACACCCAAAAGGCTCTGTGAGAGCCAGCGTCATAAAACTCTCACACAGATGAGCATCTCCACCTGAGACAACACACCCTACTGATTAAGGACCATAAAATGCAAACCTCACTCACATCTGCCCCCTCTCACCTCAAGTCGCATTAGAGTCATCAAAAACTAAGTTATAACTTATCCTGTTCTGTAATATAAAAGGTTTTCTGATCATACATGTTTGGTATCATTCAAGAGGTCTCAGTGCAACTGGTAAAACAGTTTCATTCCCTTTCAGCAAAGTCAAATCACAAGTAAGATTTAAGAACTTAGTAAAATACTGTATTCTATCAGGGGCATGCCCATCCCAGGACTCTCACAGGAACCATCAGATTAGGTGCATTCTTTGTAAACATCAAATGACCTACTCAATCACAAGTTTCAAAGGTCTACTTACAACCCCCTAAATTGTAAACCAAATCCTGAATAACATCAAACAAACACATCTGAAATAACAATAGAATCATTTGGTATTTAAGGAAGGCTGGCAAGGAGCTCTGGGAATCTGTAGTCAGATATTCCACGCTTATCGCTGCGTGTCATTTTCTATTGCCAGGTATGTTTCTTTGACTTGTCTTTTATTTTAAGGAATGTTTCTTTATTCTGATCATGTGTGAAATTGGCTTTGATTGATTTTGAAACTTATGTTTTAAATCCTACCTGGCAAATAAATTGTTACTTTTTGATTTATTCTGTATTCTTCCGAAATCATTTATCACCGGTAGATTTGAGGAATGCCTTTTGTTACCACAAACTTATGTCCAGGATAATGATCATTACTGGAGCTTATGAATAGGAGAAAACCATGTAAGACTACCAGTCACTGCTTATCACCGTCTTAGCAAGTTGTATGAAACGTGACTAAATAAAACTATCATCTGGATATGAGCAAGCAGTAGGCAGCCGAACCAGATGATATTACTAAACCCTGCAACCGCTGACTTTGAACGGAACTGGCGATTTTGTGTCCATGAGATCTATGTAATTAATCGGCCAGCATATGACTCTGAGCGGCAATCGGGACCTGAATGAAATGATAATGAAAGTTAGGATGATTCAGAGTAATCAATAACTTAAAAAGATTCAATTAAAAGAATGATCAGAAATCAATTAGAGCTTAAATCCAAATTAGAGGTTCAACTTAAATTGGAGTCAGATAAAATTAATAATGGAGTTAATTGATAAAGTGCAAATTAATAATAAGTGTTTTTGTTTCAGCGCTCAGAAAAGACAGAACAACATAGAAACCTTCAGCCATTTTATTGGAATCCAACACCGGACCAATAGTTTTGGCTACCCTTTTTTACATTTGCATGTACTATATGTCTGTTTTTGTGTCTATATGTCTGTGATCATTTTGTAGTTTGATTAAATATGATTGTAAATTGTGTATAGAAATTAAATAATTAAATAATAATTTTATTTAGATCCCTTCTGAGCAAGCTGAAGGCGACTGTGGCAAGGAACACAAAACTCCATAAGATGTTGGTTAATGGAGAAAAATAACCTTGGGATAAACCAGGCTCACTGTGGGTCCCAGTTCCCCTCTGGCTAAACAGCATGAATATAATACCAATATTAGTTATTTGTGTGCAGTGCAAGCCATGGTTTTAAATTTGTAAATTAAATAAGCGTTAAGGTCCACTTTTAAAAAAATAAATAAATAAATAAAATATATATATATATTATGAACTTTAAGATTAATGACTAATGTCTTTGAAGTCCATCCTGGATTAACTGCAGAAGTTCACAATGATGGATTGTCCTTTGTTAGTTGGCTGATGAAGGCTTTTTATGGCAATTAAATGATAGTCTATGTATTCCATTTCAAGAGTGTAGTCCATCAATAGACAAAGGTAATACTGGCAGAGATTAATGAGGTGCATCGCATTTGAAACTGCAGGTCATTTTGGTGAGGTTCGGTGGGATCCATCCTAAATCCAAGGTTCAGGCAGTGGCATATGAAGTATACCATGTCTTACAGTTGGAGTTGGCATCAGTTCATCCTCTGAAGTCAAATGACTGAAATGATATCTGGCTGGCACCGGCTGTAGTTTATCGTCATCTCTCAGCGACACGTAGCAGTGGGGTCCGACACCAAGCAGGAATGAAGCTGGCTCTGGTAACCTCAGGATATGAATCCCGAGGTTGAGACATAAAAACAAATAGAATAATATTAGCATAGATGCCATTCAATTTAATGCAGAGTTGTAGATCATGATGGATGTTTCTTGTTCTGGCAGACCTAACTAAACAGGCTAATTGTGAGTTGAAGGATAAATTAGGTGAATGCCTGGCTAAATAAGAGTCTTTAGTCTAGACTTAAACTGAGTGTGTGTCTGCATCCCAAACAGTGTTAGGGAGACTATTCCATAGTTTAGGAGCCAAGTATGAAAAGGATCTATCTCCTTTTGTGGATTTTGATATTCTTGGAATTATTAACAAGCCAGAATTTTGTGATCATAATGAACGTGATGGAATATAGCGTGTCAGAAGGTCACTTAACTACTGTGAACTACTACTAGATCATTCAAAGCTTTGTATGCAGTAAACAGAATTTTAAAATTAATACGAAATTTAACAGGTATCCAATGTAACGATGATAATATTGGGCTAATATGATCATATTTCTTGGTTCTAGTCAGCACTCTGGAAGCTGCATTTTGAACCAATTGAAGTTTATTTATTGGATTGCTGGACATCCTCCCAGTAATGCATTACAATAATCTTGTCTTGAGGTCATGAACACATTAATTAGTTTGTCGGCATCAGCAACAGAGAGCATGTGTCGTAATTTAGCAACATTTCTCAGGTGGAAGAATGCTGTTCTACAAACATTGGAAATTTGATTTTCAAAGGACAGATTGGTATCAAATATAACACCTAAGTTCTTTGCTGTAGAAGACATCGTAACAGTACATCCATTGAGAGTCAAATTATATTTCAGCTTCTTATTTTTAGAGGTTTTTGGTCCAATCATTAGTGCCTCTGTTTTGTTGGAATTGAGTAGAAGGAAATTTTCTGTCCATCCGATCTTGATTTCATTGATACACTCTGCTAATTTGGAGGATTGTGAATTTTCTTTGGGTTTAGAATAAATCTAAAGTTGGGTATCGTCGGCATAACAGTGGAAACTTATTCCATGTTTCCTGATAATAT
The DNA here is from genome assembly GCF_019703515.2 of Myxocyprinus asiaticus. Taxonomy (NCBI): domain Eukaryota; kingdom Metazoa; phylum Chordata; class Actinopteri; order Cypriniformes; family Catostomidae; genus Myxocyprinus; species Myxocyprinus asiaticus. Next base: position 65,948,030 of record NC_059344.1, on the reverse strand, counting down.
CTCCCAGGGGAAGCATGTATAAGAAGAAAAGCAGAGGTCCTAAAACTGATCCCTGTGGCACTCCCTACTTTTGTTTGATTTGACAATTCCTCGTTTACACATACAAAGTGGTAGCGGTCTAATGCAAGTCCACTAATGGCAACATAATTCTCCAGCCTATTCAAGAGAATGTCGTGATCTATGGTGTCGAATGTAGCACTAAAATCTAAAAGCACTAGAAGAGAAATGCAGCCGCGGTCAGATGATAATAGCAAGTCATTTGTAGCTCTGATAAGTGCAGTCTCTGTACTGTGATGGGGCCTATATCCTGACTGAAATTCTTAATATATTCCATTTCTCTGTAGAAATGAACATAGTTGGGAGGACACTACCTTTTCTAGTATTTTCGACATAAATGGTAGATTTATATCGAATAGCATCTGGAAAACCAGCTGTCATCCCAGAAAGCCCATCTTGTAGTGCCAAGGTTTTGGATATGAGAACCTCTAGTGTTGGCAGGATGGTGCCATTATAACAATGATCTTCACCTTGTAAGATGTCCAAGGTGGCAGCGAGGGGCTTCAGTACAGTGCAGTATTTCCTCAGGAAATTATACTCTTTTTCTGTGATGCATTTTATCCCCATTCGATTGCAATGGGTGTTCAAATCTGTAAGTCCTACCTCAGTGATGCTTGATAGTGCATCACTGTGCATCACAGTGCATGATCTTAGGTTATGGATCGCTCTCATCTTGTGCGTTGGAATCTTTAGTGACAAGTTGTGATGTAGCATGCTATCTGTTTAGGTGCTTTGACAAATTACTGGTCAAGTTAAGAGTGGTAGAAAGTTCTTTAGAACCTGGGCACAGTTTGCACTTAACAGAAATATTTTTGTTTTTATGTTCAATGAAATCAAAATAATGTCTATTGTTGGGCCCCATGTACTCAAATAGGAGACAAAGGCAGGCCTACATACAGTCATAAAGCCTGACTATGGCCTGTTGGAACACTCAAAGCCTGATAGCTAGAACAACAGCGCCAAAATCAAACAAAGGGTGTCCAAAACAGACTACAGATCCAATCAAGCCTTGCTCACTTTACACCTATGTGTGAAATTCTGAAGAATCGAACTCTTAACTCCTATTGGATGAAATGCACCACAGAACACGTCCCTCAACCATGATGTCATCGAGAGTATAAACTCTGGAAATTCCTTCTAAGCTTTGATTCCAAAGACAATATGAGCCACGTCTAGTTGCCCTGCTGCTCCCAGGTGTAGCCTCGTTGCCTAAGGAAGTAACTTACATACCTGAACTTTGGCCATACAATCTCCATCTCGCTGGATGAGCCGAGCACCCATTTGCTTGCAGAAGTGAAGAAAAAAGATTTCTCTTCCTTCTTCAACCAGTTCAACTTTGCTGATATCTCCGCCAACCCGCCGAGAATCATTCGCCATACCGCCCACTGACAGAGCAAGGAAACGGCCTCCCGTCATCACCCGAGATTCGAGGAACCGAGTCGGAGTCAAACAACGAACGAACACACATTCTAGCCATCTCCTCACGTGACTCAAGTAAGAGGTTAACATCTGTGCAGAGATAGATTATTATACTGTGTTATTCTTGTGTATCAAGGCTATTGCTTGTACAGTTTACGGACTCTGAGTCCGCTCATTGCTGCTAATAATACTCAAGGTATTATTGTAACTTACTGTTACCATGAATGAGATTTGCTGTGTTGTCGTCCAACCATGTTGGGCTGTTTGTGCATTTCTGCCATCGTGGGTAAGACCGGCACACTGAGTTTATCCATTAAAGAACCAACAACCGCGGCGGATGGATTACGAACCATTCACCCCATCTCTGAGTGATAAAATAGAGGTTGCCTTCTCTCCCACGATCACTAAAACCAGCTTCGGTGCCATCACTCTATTCTCTCTCTCATACTAACCGCACACACACACGACCCCTTGCAAACATACACGCACACACATTTGGCAAGCAGATAACTTGGCGATAGAGCCCAGCTTTGTCCCTAAATTATCGTACCAGTGGAGACACACGTTAAACGGGCAGACGCCATTAACCAGTCTCTCCACCCACATTTGCGGCCACATTCTCTGGCCGGAAAACTTGCATGACGTACTCTCCAAAAGAGCCATGTCCGCCATTTTGTGCCCTCCTTCTCTCCTTACACACACACACACACACACACACACACACACACACACACACACACGCACTCACCCATTCACACACAAACCTACCCTCCTCATGTATTATAGGCTTATTTGTTACCATATCTAATCATGTTACTGTTAACTTTGTAGTTGGAAGTCGGAAGTTTATCGACTGCATTGTATTGATTATTAATTGTTATTACTGCATCAATAAAATTTGTTATACTTTAAAGAGAAGTGTTTTGGTATTGTTCTGCATGCACCTGTGTCAAGGGCTGGCAGGGGTTGTCAGTGCTCAGAATCAAGCCTTTAATGTTTACCTTTTGAATGTCAATGATCTCCGGATGTCGACTTTTCTAAGAGAACAATCCTATATTGAGACTGATATACTGGCTGGTTATTAGTCCCTGATTTCAGGGTGGTGCCACAGCAATATTAATCCTTATTAATATTCTGTTGATTTTGATAATTGATAGTTATCTTTGATGATTGTTGATTTGAAGGATTAATAAGCTAATGTTGATTCTAATCAATGTTCTATTGATTTTAATAATTAATAATTATCTTTGATAATTATTAATTATTGCTAATAACCAAACCCACTCCTAAACAAAGTGCCCAACACTATATTTCCACTTGAAGAACCAACCAAATTTTTCCACATTCATTGTCACGCCGTTCCCTCAGCAGTAGTCTTTACACGCGTTCTCTGGTGGCTCGTTAGAGCGCATGCTCATTAGATGAGCCATGTAGCTGATGCAGAAAAACAAACCTACTTGGGATTAAACCCAGTTTTATTATTATTAATTCTATGTGTGACGAGGAGGAGGGTGAGTGCACACAGCCGGCCCCCAATCGGGCTAATCAGCCGAGGAGAGGGATGAAGCCGAGCTGGATGCGGCAGTTCGAGAGAGAGAGAGAGAGAGAGCCACACACAGCTGTCGTATGTGTTTGTGTTTGTGTCTTTTTGAGTTTTCATTAAACAAATAAAGGAGGAGGCAGGAACCGGCTGAATAGTCAAAATAATGTTCCTCTGCATCCAGTCGGCTGGCAGAGACTCCTCCATCCCCCAGCGGACGGCCACGGCTGCTCCTTTCTGCGGACGGCAGTGGCGAGGACTCCACAACAGCACATCCCTCCTCCTTCCCGGGTTTCGGCACCAGTGTAACAATTAACGATGACAAAAGAGGAAGCTGGGACCAGCTTGACAAACACTTTTCAGTGTATAAAGATACAAAAACATGCACTGCTTTTCAGCCAGCTATGTCAAATCATAAAACACACACAAGAACGTGGATAAACTTTGTGCATCTCTCTCCAGTCTGCTGCTGTCTCTTCTCGTTAAATACTCCCGCCTCCCCTCACTGGAACGTGAGGCCGGTGTGGCACACAGGCGGAAGTCATTCGCCACTTATCTTCCCGGGCAAGGAACGGGAAGTTATCTGGCATAGGGACATACTAGATGAAACTCCTGGAAATGAGATAGAGAGTCAGCAATTGAATTAAAAATGCGAGAATGTACTCGGGTGAAGTGCAGTTGAAGCTCTGCCCTATCAAACTCTTAGTAGGGGCATAATGAGCTTCGAGGAGGACCACTTTCTTGATGATCATGAAAGCAGTGGTATTGTTGCAAAATGACAACACATTTGCATGCCCAGAGGAGACCCCATAATATGCTGGCAATGACGATGGGGTACATTTCGAAGATACGGATGGAGGGGAGCTGAGTGCAAGAGTGAGGAATTAGCCTGGCCATTTCTGACGAGAAATAAATGTGCAGACTACTTCTACACACAGTTGTGAGCAGGACAGTGAAGTAAAATTTTAAACATGATGCCAAAAAGGGCCAGTCAGCGGGGTGAGTGGGTATGATTTTTGGAAATGTCTTGATGTTTGCTTTGGTGAGGAGGGCACCATGCCCAGCCTTGGATGGGGTTGCAGTATGTAGATGTGAAAGATTTTATGTTTGAAGCTCAAGCTCCTGATAAAGTCTGTAAAACCAGCAACACAATGACATTTTAAAGCTTCGGTCGACTGGATATTCAGTATCTGCTTCACATGAAATGCTAATCCTGCACAGTTTTATCCAAGAGTGAACAAATCTTACTTACCTGCTGCTAAATGTAGCTGTCTTGACCACAAATATATATACAGTGAATGGAGCGGAGAGCAAAATGCATTGGTAACTTTAAAAAAAATATGCGTTTAGACAAACATAGTTGTAGAAATAACATAGAAAGCACTATGAGGAAGCATATGTCTTACCAGCAGATACAGAAAATTAACTGTAGCAGAACTGAAATAATGAGCTTTTGGAATTTTGAACACAGTGAAAAACTAATCTGGCACAGATTTTATCCAATGAGTAAACAAAACCTTACTTACCTGCTACTAAATCTAACTGTCCCAACCACGAGCACATTAAAAGTGAACAGAACAAAGACTGAAATGCATTGATACTTAAAATAAAAATGTAATATACTTAGGCTAACATAGTTGTTAAACTCGTAATGAGATTAGAATTTTGGAACATTGATAAAGCTCTGATGCTTAGAGAGTTGATTGAAACATGGTCTGAACTGTGATAAAAGAATAACTGATTTACAGAGAGCCATATAGTACAAATTTCTGGAATAGGAATTAGACCCCTGTTTGACTTGATCATATAAGACAGCAAAATGCAATGTGCTGGTAATGAAATGAGCTGTTGAAAAACAGAAATGTAATTTCTGACACCGCTATGTGTTAGAAGCGCACAACAACAAATGGTGCTTCCTTATTTAAAAACACAGAAGTAAATGTATGAAGTAAGAAACTCAGGCATGCAACACGGTGAATGAATCGTGCATTGTTACCTGCCATGGTGCGGCCATCATGCTGTGAAACGCTTGATCACCTACCATGAACTATGAGAGCCGAATGCTGTATTGAAATGAAATATTGTCTCTTGAATTTGATATTGATGCATATGAGGGTTATGATGAACAGACAACATTGGCAGCAGAAAGCCTAAGACCCATAAAACATCCTCTAAATTCAATTGCTGAACATGACTGAGAACTTAGCGTATTTCAGATGGGGATCAGCTGCTGCCTTGAGACAATGATTTTGACCGACTTGGCGAGAAGCATGCACCTTCCAGCACGGGTCGTGCATTCTGGTTGCAGTAGATGTGATGGCTTAACTGAGGGAAGTCTCCTACGTGACTGAGATCTGGATGAAGATCCGGATTTGCTGATCATTTACTCCCTGTAGATTTGATGCGGGCGGAAGTTGAGATGGAGCGGTGGCATCATCGTGGAGGGAAGGCGGGTTTCCCAAAATGTTTTTTGAGCTGGTTCAACTATGGCCTGGAGAGATAGGAGTTGATGGAGATGCCTCATTAAAATGTCTATTATCAGAGGGCCACGATCCCACTGAGACTCTGGAATTGCAGATGTGTGCTGAGGCGAAGAGCTGCTGATCCTGGACATAAGGTAAGGAGCAAGTGACTAAATCCATGTCAAGAGCTGGATGTTAGCTCATGGAGGAGTAAAGCTTACTCAACGTCAGATGTAGTAAGCTGTAGAATGAAGTGCCGTGTTGGCACGCTGAAACGCAATTCCTCGAGGTGAATTGAGAGCAGGCTTTTAAAGCAATGTCTGATGTATAATTTTCTAGGAGCTAACTAGATAATGTTGTGATGAAGTACAGCTACAAATCTCTCGCTAGAACTACGCTTACATTTCCATCTCGCTTTCATGAGTTTCTATCCCGCACCCAAATGATCCTGCTGAATTTTACCCCATGTTTACTCGCTCTCTGCCTGCAGTGATTTTCTTCCCGACTGCTCCTGTTCCTGCAACCCAACATTTGTTTTCCACACAGGGCGAAACACATACAAATAGACAAGTCAAATATTTTCATTTTCTGTTATTTCAGTTATCACAAGACGTGTGACATGATGCCGATCTGACTTGCCTGAGGTTGGTTTCTTAACACTAAATTGACAATTTTCTTGTCCGATTATAAGTACTTTGATGGCAGTCTGCACAAGCTTTTTTTTATCTGCCATTCTTCTAAAGCCACAATGACTACCTGCCTGCTCTAAGTATTGTATAATTTGATGCATGTGCACATTTATTTTACGTTAAATGAATTAAATAAATTATTGTTTGTTTGTTTGTTTTCATGCATTCTTATTATACTTATTAATTATTATATAAAAAATATCCACATTGTATTTTTCAGGCTATTCTCTGACCACCCAGTCCTGACACATCTCATGGAAGTACTGTCCGCTCCCACCTTCAACTCAGAAATGTAATCCCATACCGTTCTGCAGGAATACAGAGCTCTACCTCCCACGTCACCAGTGCTTGAAGTAAACAGGCCAGTACTCTCTTCTATCCCATCTAGACAAAAACTGTAATGCTGTAAAATTTTGTATATTTCATCATCTTAGTCTGGCTAAGAACACTTCATTCATTCATATTAAATGTTTGAATATTTTCTTACATCACACAGCTTCATCTCTCCAAAACACCACAAAACTGCGCAAAACTACCAATGTTACGTGATGTGCTGTGCTTAATTCGTTCATATTAGTGTCCATTACATTTATGCAGTTTCAAGAGACACTAAATACGTATAAGATTATTGTGAAAAAATTATACACAGTATATATGTATTTCTGTGTTTTGTGTTATTAACATTTAAAAACAATTAATAATTTTTTTAACAGACAAATATTTGACGATTAAAAATTCCTGAAAATGAACATATCTTAATAATAATAATAATAATAATAATAATATTAATATCAGGCATGTTGAGTTACACTTCATGCCACCCTTGAATGAGTCTGTGCCCCAAATGGGCCACCCCAGTCAAAAGGTTTGGACACACCACTAAATGTATAATATATACGTATATTAGAGCTACTGAAATTAATGCATGCAATTAATTAAAAATGTTTAACATATAATTTTTTCTTTGATGCTTTCTTACGTAAGATTTTTTTGGCTACAATTAACAAAAGTTCACTGTCCTTGTCAAACAAAATGATGTCCTTGTCTTACCACAATTCACTATGGTAAGCCTACAATAATGATTTTTATTTAAAGCAGTCGGGTTGGATTTGAAGCCAAATTTGCATTTGCGCTGTTGCCTGATCTGCAGAATGTCTTTTGTGATTGGGGCACTAAACGAGTGCAGACAACGTGTGCAAAAAACAGCACTTTTACTGGATGCACCTTTCATTCTTAGTGAATCTGTTCTAGTGTGTTTAAACTGAGTGGACAATACAAAATTGCTTCTAAAAGCCAATAAACAGTGGCAAGAAAACATATGTGAACCATATGGAATTACCAGCATTTATGTTTAAATTTGTCTTATAATCTGTTTGATCGCCACTTTGGTGGTCTCAAACATGGTGGTCCACTCTTTGTGGTCCAGGTGACCACGTCCTCTCCATCGGCGGCTGCCCTGACCTCGCCCTCGGAGTCTCCGCCTCCTGCGGCCTCTCCCTCGGTGTCTCCGCCTACTCAATAACATGCCTAAATGTAATTGTAAATGTAGAAAGTAAACATTGATATAAATGTGGTTCTTCCCAGTCGTTAAAGAGGTTTTCTTTTTAGGCATATGAGTGGCTGTTCACAGTGAACACTTTTTGCATCCTTCCTTGCTGTTTTTCAATTTCTTATGTAAACAAGCTCTTTAACTGTGAAGTTGCAATTTGCACTCAGTTGGGTGTGGTGCTTGAGGTAGAGATGGTAATGTTGTGAGATAATTCATATGTTGATTTTCTCAGATATTCTTTATTTTCATGTCTAGAAATTTTGGCACCAGCTTTAAACATCCATCAATCAAATTTTCACAGTTAGAACATACTATACTTATGTGGGTCTAGAACAGACTGACAGCCTCAATAAAACTTATTTGGGAACAATGTTTTAATTTGATCTCTTCATAACAAAGACATGGTCATAATGAGTTCAGGGAAGACTTCAGACAAAGTCATCAAGTAAACTGTGAAAGTGAAAGGATGAGAAATTGTCAGAGTTAACCGAGGACAGTGCTTTCTACAAACAATCTTTGAACTTTTGCAATTTTTTATATACTGTTTATGATTATATAGGACTAATCAGTTTATACCTTTGCTCTCTGACAACACTTTGTCTCATTATCCTCAAGCTCAAGCTGTGATGAACCTTCTAGTAAATTAAAGTGCACAGACCTGCACTCTACTTAAAAAAATTAATTAGTTCTGTTGCAAATTGAGGGAGATAACGAGGGCAGGATCTTTAATAAAGATAAAACAAAATACAAAACAGGATATAAAACAAAAGTAAACAAGCTGGACAGAAACCAGAGCATGAACAGGCGACAAACACTTAACAACTGACAAAGGTAAAACAGACATCAGGGCAATATATACACAAGGATAACAAGGTAAATGAAACACAGGTGAGAAACAATGGGGAACAGCTTGAAGTGATCAGAGCAGGGGATTATGGGAAGTGTAGTCCGGTGAACAGATGACAGAGGCAAAACACAGGGCAGACAACAGTGAATCGTAACATGTACAAATTGTACTTCAACAATAGTAACAAAACATTGTTGGGCCTCATGTATTCAGATAGAAGACAAAGGCAGGCCTAACACAGTCGTAAAACCTAACTCAGCCCCCACATAACAAGTCATAAATCTTACTGATAAAACCACGCCAAAATCAAACAAAGGGAGTCCAAAACAGACTACAAATCCCATGAAGCCTTGCTCACTAAAGGATCAAACTCTCAACTCCTATTGGATGAGACACACGACAGAACGCACCTCAACCATGACATCATCAGGAGTAGAAATACCTCTGAAATGCTTCCGGGATTTGCTTCCAGCAACTTTGCTCACCGTGTGTAGATGCAGCTCATCGCTGCTCTTGGGTGCAGCCTCGTGGCACAAGGAAGTAATGTCTGACTTGAACGTCTGGGCAGAGATAGAATATTATAGTGTGTTATTCTTGTGTATCAAGGTTATTGCTTGTACAGTTTACGGACCACCGAGTCCGCTCATTGCTGCTAATAATACTCAAGGTATTATTGTAACTTACTGTTGCCATGAATGTGATTTGCTGTGTTGTCGTCCAACCATGTTGGGCTGTTTGTGCATTTCCGCCATCGTGGGTAAGACCGGCACACTGAGTTTATCCATTAAAGAACCAACAACCGCGGCGGATGGATTACGAACCATTCACCCCATCTCTGAGTGATAAAATCAGGAGGCTTTGCCTTCTCTCTCCCCACGGATCACTAAAGACCAGCTCTCGGTGCTCATCCCACTCCTACTGTTCTCTCTCTCATACTAACTGCACACACACACGACCCCTTGCAAACATACACGCACACACATTTGGCAAGCAGATAACTTGGCGATAGTGCCCAGCTTTGTCGGAAGTTTATTGACTGCATTGTATTAATTATTAATTGATATTACTGCATAAATAAACTTTGTTATATTACAAAGAGAAGTGTTTTGGTTTGTTTTGCATATGCCTGTGTCATGCTGATGGGATGTCAGTGCTCGTATTCAAGCCTTCATTCATTGTTTTTTTTTTTTTTCCGAAAATTGATATTCTTCGGATGTCGATTTTCCTAAGAAAACAATCTAATATTGAGACTGTTTTACTATCTGGTTATTAGTCCCTGATTCCAGGGTGGTGCCCCGTCAATATTAATCCTTATTAATATTCAATTGATTTTTGATAATTGATAATTATCTTTGATGATTGTTGAATCTGAATGATCAATAAGCTAGTGTTAATTTTAATTAATGTTTCATCGATGTTAACAACTAACGATTATCTTTGATAATTGTTGATTTAAAGGATTAGAAAAGGCTAACATTGATTCTCATCAATGTTCTACTGATTTTAATAATTAATAATTATCTTTGATAATTATTAATTATTGCTAATAACCAAACCCGCTCCTAAACGTAGCGCACTTCATTTACTAGAGCCCCATATGAGGTTTTAATGAGTTAGATTCAATTAATTAATTTAAATATTATATATAATAACTAAAGAAATAATTATCAATTATTTCTGATAATAACACTGATCTAAACAACCAGTAAAGCCCTACAACATCAATCTTATAAAGGATATGCAACTAAATATATCCCAGATGCATCTCATTTTATCCCCATCCATATGTCAGTGATTCTTTAATTAGGGGAACTTTTCATTCCCTTAGCATGATTATAAAGATATGACAGAGGTGAGTCCAGATGAGGTGGTGCTGGCCCCCCAGAATTTGATTGGCCACCCAAGGTGCCACCCCACATTCTAACCTGTGATTGGTCATTTCCCAAATAGGAGGCGGGCCTTCAATAAAACCAGGTAAAACCTTGTTGGTGTAAATCAGAGCGGGAATCAATGTCAAGAAATTATAGTTATTCAAGTGGACTGGGGGAAACACTCTGTACAATCATCCGAAATGAAATATGGCTTGAACGTACATGACAAAAACATATATGATCATCCGTCCAGTTAGAGGTCTGCACAGGACTGTGTTTTCCATCAATTTTCACTCGCTCTCTGCCTGCAGTGATTTTCTTTCCCACTGCTCCTGTTCCTGCAACCCCGCATTTGTTTTCCACATAGGGCGAAACACATATAAATAGACAACCAGTGCGCACACACACACACACACACACACACACAATTATATTTTAAGTTATTGCAATCAATCAGAAGATGCGTGACATGATGCTGATCTAACTTGCCATAATGAAAGAGATGCTATATAGTGTTACAGAAGGTCATTCAAAGCTTTGTATGTAGTTAACAGAGTTTTAAAAATAATGCAAAAATTAAGAAGAATCCAATGTAAAAACGATAAAATTGGGCTAATATGATCATATTTCTTGGTTCTAGTCAGCACTCTGGCAGCTTAATTTTGAACCAAATGAAGTTTATTTATTGAACTGCAGTACAACTTTGCAGTATTTCTGAGGTGGAAGAATGCTGTTCCACAAACACTGGAAATGTGATTTTCAAAGGACAGATTAGTATCAAATATAACACCTTAGTTCTTCCCTGTAGAAGACGAGGTAACAGTACATCAGTTGAGAGTCAAATCATATTTAAGCAACTTTTTTTAGAGGTTTTTGGATCCTGAATAATGTGATTGTAAGCTGTAGAATGAAGTGTCGTGTTGGCATACTGAAATGCAAAGATATGAATTGAGAGCCGGCTTTTTTTTTTTTTTAAATGGCTGATGTATGATTGGAGATCCAGTCCTAGCCATCGCCGGCTGCACTGACCTTGCACTCGGAGTCTCTGCCTCCTGTGGCCTCACCCTCGGTGTCTCCACCTCCTGATAATAACATTCCTAAATGTAACTGTAAATGTAGAAAGAAAAAATTGAGAGAAATTTGGTTCTTCCAAGACAAATATGATGCAGGCAAAGATCAATGAGGTGCATCGCAGTTCAACCAGCAGGTAATTTCGGTGAGGTTCTGTGGGGTCCATCCTAAGTCCAAGGTTCAGGCAGTGGCATATGAAGTATCTGATGTCTTACAGTTGGAGTTGGCATCAGTTCACCCTCTGAAGTCCATCGTAAAAATAAGTGATGTCTGACTAACACCGGCTATAGTTTGTAGTCATCACTCAGCGACACATAGCAGTAGAGTCCCATATCAAGCAGGAATGGAACTGGATCTGGCCGGCTCAGCAAGCTGGGCTTCCCCGGTCAGCAGCAGCAGGAGATGCGCAGCCCATTGTACCTGCTGCCTTTTTACAGCTTTGGCCATGTGCTCAAAAAGCTCCAAGTAGGCCTCTGGGTTGTCCTAAGCCCACATTTTGGCAAGCATAACGTGGGGTTTACTGCTGCCGGAGTCGCAGCGGACACCCCCTCCTGTAGTAATAAGCTCCGCAAGACCCACCATTTCTCCTGTTGGGTTTGAAGGAGCGTCTTGATGCGTTGTTGCTGCTCCTTCTGCAGCTCCATGAGGGCCTGGTGTTGGGCCTGGTGGATGCCAGCGAGGGATCTGAAGACTACTTCCAGTGGCAAGGACTTCATAGCAGGATATCCTTCCTCCTATCCCAGGTTTCAGCACCAGTGTAACAAGGTTCTTGTAAATTCTTAAAGATGAAGCAGGAGCTAAATAATAAACAATCCACGTAAGCTTTTATTTTTCACACACAAACTAACAGTTTTTGAGCACAAACACATCACACACAGTTTGCTTCGTGTGTCGTTCTGTCTCTCCTCTACTAGCATCTGGCTTACCCCTAAATCTGTCTCCAACTCTCACTGTAATGACAAACAGCTGTTAGAGACAGTATATTTACCATTCTAATCTCCTGATCTCACTCTCCATTTACAAGCCGGTACTCAATCTCAACCCCACCTAAACAAATACAAAAAAACAGTTATGAATCCCGGGGTTGAGATAGGGAAACAGATAGAATAATATTAGCGTAGATGCCCTTCAATTTATTGCAGTTATAGATTATGAGAAATGTTGCTGGTTCTGGCAGACCTATCTAAAGCATCCTAATTGTGATGGATATATTATGTGTATGCCTGGCAAAATAGATGAGTCTTTAGTCTAGACTTAAACTGATTGAGTGTGTGTGCATCCCGATGATTGGGAGGAGTTAATAAAATAAAGAAGAGGTTCTGAGATTACAAGGGAATACCTCTTTTAAGAGCTTAGTTGGTTTTGGATATAACATATGTGTTGTGGCTTTTGATTTTTTTATAAGGTTTGTTAGCTCTTCATGACCTATGACAGTGAAGGATTGTAGTTGCTCATGAGGAAAATTATGAGACAATATTTTCTGCGATGCTGTAACAGTTGATTTCATAATTCCAATTTTATTTCTGATGATTTCTATTTTATCAGTAAAGAAATTCATTACAAGTAATTACTATTGTGCTGTGATGGAATATCTGGTTCAGTAGATCCTAACCAATTTAGCCACAGTACTGAATAAACACCTAGGATTGTTGTGGTTATTTTCCATTAGTTTGCTATAATGTGCTGACTTGGCAGCTTTTAGTGCCTGTCTGTAGCTACAGGCACTATTCTTCCATACACCACGAAATACCTCTAATTTGCAAATCATTAAGTCTCTGTGTTCTCTTAGTAGTGCCTCTGATTGGGCTAGTAATAATAGTCATCAAGGTAATTCAAAACATGCACATCTTTCATTTTCAATGGGGTGAGCACAGCATTGATACATTTCGTGAACATGTGGGGAGCCAGAGACAGACTGAAAGGAAGGACTTTGAATTGATACGCAGTACCTGGAGTGATATGCAAATCTCAAAAACCACCTGTGACGCCGTACAATTGGTGCATGAAAGTACGTGTCCTTCAGATCCATTGACGCAAATCAGTCCTGAGGACGGATGTATGATAAGATCTGTTTCTGAGTTAACATTTTGAATGGGCTCTTCTCGAGCGCGCAATTCAAGATTCTCAGATCTAGAATGGTCCGGAACCTGCCGTCCTTCTCTGGAATGAGAAAATAACGTCCGTAAATCGCTGTTTGTGTTGCAGTCTGGGACAGCCTTTATCGCGTTTTTTGCGAGGAGACTGTGAATCTCTGTGTGCAACACTGGTGCAACCTGGCTGGTGTACAAACTGAATTGTATAACTGTGCTCGATCGTTTTTAACACCCAGTCTAACATGCCCGTGGCTGTCTACATTTGGGCCACGGCTTGCGTGGCTTTACCGCCAGTGACGTGGTAACTTTTGGCGACACTGAGGCAGCAGGCATAGGGTTAAGTCTGAGATTATGTTCTGGTTTCTTGTTTTGTACTCTTGTTGTAAAAGGAATACATAGACTATCAATTAATTGCCAACAAAAGCCTTCATCAGCCAACTAACAAGGACAATGCATCTACGTGAATGTCTGCAGTTAATCTAGGATGGACTTCAAAGACATTTGTCATTAGTCTTACAGTTCGTACAAAATCTTTGTTTAAACACTGGCCCTTAACACTTACTTAGTTTACAAATTTTAAACCATGACCTGCACTGCACACTAATAACTAATATTGGCATTATATTCATGTTGTTTAGCAAGAGTGGAACTGGTGAGTCTGGTTTCTCCCAAGGTTATTTTTCTCCATTAACCAACATCTTATAGAGTTTTGTGTTCCTAGCCACAGTCGCCTTCGGCTTGCTCACTTGGATTCTAAATACAATTATTATTATTACTTATTTATTTTTATAAACAATTTACAATCATATCAAATCAAACTACACATTGATGACTCTAAAATGTTATAGATATTACAGTTTCATTACAGTTTGATTTTCTGTAAAGATGCTTTGATGTGTGTTGTGAAAAGCGCTATACAAATAAAAATGGCTTGACTTGAAAATGACTTGTTGTTCTATAACATTTTTGTCAATTTGTTTAAATTAAACTGAACTTGGGTTCACACCATCAGCTACTTCTGTCTGCCTCCGCATTACAGTGCCTCACTGTTACCCAGATTTTTGCATTTTGTAAAGAAGAGGAGGGACAAGTCAAAATAAATATTTGTGGTAATCAACATTATGCCACAAATGCTGTCGATTGAGCTTAAATGGAAAATGCTTCAAGAAAAATGTGTGAGAGAGACTGTATTAGAAAGGAAGGGACTGTTAGCAGGCCAAACAAAGGCTTTGAGAAGAAGGCTTCTATCTCATTTACACATACACATATTCAAACTTGCCGTATGTTTGCTTATGATACACACCATTGATGTTTGGTGTCTGTCAGTAACCTAGTTTCCATCCACTTTTCACGCTGTTTTGTTATCGACAAAGTGAAAATGTATAAAAATGTTTTGCAAAATTTGCCGTCTTCTGCCTGTTTCCATTCAAATGAAGTTTTTGTTTATCGCAAAAGAAATCTGCCCTTAAGCCGTTTCCATACATAAATGTGTGGATATCTCTAATTGTGTACCTTTCGCCTCCCAGATGTCCCTAATTTTTTTAGCTTAACTTGTATTTAAACCAGAATATTCCTTTAAGCATATCATTTCATTGTAAATTATATACATTTTAGCAAGTTTTTGTAAATTACTGTCTTGTTATATCTAATTTTGGTAAGGTAACTTTGACATTTACATTATTTTTCCTGTTAAAATTACTTATATTTAGACTTTTCATGTTAAGTCTAGTAAAACGTTAGATATATTTAGGTTGTACTTTACCCAGTGAGACCAACAAGCACATGTTGAGCCCCATCATGTTTGATTAGATTCATCTCTCATTCTGCTTGAATGGAGAATGAGAGTTTTATCAGTGAGTTGTATCATGTGCATCACATGACCCACCCAGTCTTTCTTCCTTGCCGTCTCCATCACAATCACCTGTCTCTCTCACCCCCCGGTCGGCCTCTTTTTCCCTCTGACAACATACAAAAAAAATAAAATAAAAATAAAAACATCGATTATAGACTTTAAGTTTCTGCTTAATTAACTTAAAATTTGAAGTTGCAAATACAAAATGGCCTAAAAAAAATTTTTTCATTGATGTTTTTCTTTTCCTACATTTTCTACAACTTTTTCTACATTAGATACTGTATATATTATACATAGGTATATGTTTTTTATTCTATAGGTTATCAGTTATGTACAATGTTTTTTTTTTTGTTTGTTTGTTTTTTACATTTTAGGTTGTTTATTTGATGTTTATTTCTTTATTCCAGTGTCATATATGTGTTACCCTGATTTTTACATTTTAAAGTAACAAGCAGGTTTAAATTGTTTAAATTGGTTGATATAATAACATTATTGGGCTGTTTCCTGGACAGGGTTAAAATTAAGCCAGGAGTAGGCCTTAATCTAAAATAGATAATCATGTCTTAAAAAAGGGCTTTCTGAAATACAGATTAAGTACCGATTACTAACACCTGGACTATGGGTTCCTGAACTAAAGTAAACCAGATTAATTTAAAACCACCTGTGCTAGTCTGAAGTAGCCGGACCAAAATTACCTATAAAACATGGAATGGACCCAGAAAAGCCTAATATTGTATGGAACTGGAGAAGCAAATCCAAGGAAAGCAATGGCAGCAGAAAAGAGACTGTGATCAAAAAACTTTACTGAGCATGAGAAGACTGTTTTAAAGCAAATAGTTTGAAGACACCCCATCACTGAAGATAAACTGCACACATCAGCTGAGGAATCAAAGATAAGGAATGCCTGGAAATCTATTTGTAAGGAATTCAATGCAAGTGAACACACATCTACAAGAACAATACAACAACTTCAGGTAAGAATCGTCAGCTTTATTACCTTACTGTTTTGTGAAATCACTGGGTTGACATTACAGTTGTTATTCAATACAGGTGTTGTGGAAGAATATAAAAAAAAAAAAAAAAAAAAACCTGCTGCTGAAGCCCAAAGAGAGGTTTAAGACTGGCAGAGGACCTGCAAATAAAGATACTGACCAGTTGGATGAGTTACTGACCGGAATAATGGAGAGCCAGCAACCTTTCAGGAACATACCAGATGATGACCATCTAGACCGTTCAGATGATGGATCACACTCACGCCTACATTGAGTACATGAGTACATTTCACATTGCCTTTTTTCTTTCCTTTCAAACCTTCATGTGCTTCTGTGTTGTCTGATGTGAAACATCATCTCATTTAATCTGCATTTTTTTTTTTTTTTTTTTTTGCCCATATTTATATGGACAGAACTGAAAAGTTGTAAGGTGGTTTACCCTCCACATCCTCAGAAGCAAGGGTGGTAGTGTCTGCCCAGACTAGTCACCAGAACAAAAGAATCACTATTCATGAAAGGCTGGCTATTGAATTTCACACACATAAGTTAAAGTATCTTAAGGAGGAGCATGAAATGAAATTGAAGATACTGCAAGTAGAACTGGAAATGAAGATGAAGGAGAGAGTGATGCAACTGTCTCAAATGTCACATCAAGACATGAATCTATTTGGATGTTATGGCTGTTTCTGTAACATACCAGACAAAATATCAACTTTAACTTTTAAAATATATATTATTTGCTCATTGCATGTGAAAATGTATCTGATCCAAGCAGAAGGATGAAAAGGTAAATAATGTTAAAAATATCTACTTAAAGTGGCACAATGCAAAAGCATCTCTGTATGCAAGTCTTTCTCTGTGGTCTGTTTTAAAAGGGGGTACATCTGGCTTGTCATCCTCTTCTGTTGGAGGATCTGGACATCCATGCTGTTTCATATAGTTGTGAAGAACAGCTGTTGCAATGATGACAGTGCAGCATCTTCTTGGTTTGAACCGAAGTGTTTTCCGAAGGCACTGAAAACGACTCTTCCACACACTAAACATGCGCTCTACTAGACCCCTAGTGCACATATGAGCCCGGTTGTAGCACCATTGCTCAGCTGTTGTTGGGTGCAAGTATGGTCTAAACAAAAAATTATTCTGAGCGTACCCACTGTCACCAAGCAATATTCCATTATGATCTCCTCTTTCAAACTGAGTATGCAGAGAACGTGTAACAGTGTTTGAAAACTGTAACTGGGGATTACATACACCTTGGACATTTATGGAAAACCAGTTCTTGCAGTTCCTGTATTCCCAGTAGAGGGACGTTTTATGGGGATATGGGTTCCATATATGCAGCCTTTGACTCCTGGGAAGTTCCCATTTTCGTGGAATTGTACCTTGTAGTTAGCCTGGGTTGTAGCATCAGGGAAGTTTATGTAATGTCCTCTTAATTCACAAATGGCCCTGCATGCTCTGTGAATGACTTTACATACTGTTGGTTCACTGACACCACATAAATCCCCAGTTTCTCTGTGAAAGGTGCCACATGGCAAAAACTTTATGAGCACCTGGAGACAAACTGGTACAGGCTGTCCTCTTTGGGTCACAGATGAAAGTGTGGGATCTAAAAGTGAAATAATCTCCACTGCATTTACTTTATGCATTCGAAAACGATCTCGAAAACTAATTTCATTAAAATTTTGCAATGGGTTACTTCTGTCAGCAAGAACTTGTTTAGCTGGTGGTACTCATTGATCTTCACTGACATAGTCCAAGTAATCCATGTGTCTTCTTTGACAAACAACATTAATCAGGTAAACCTATTTCTTTTCTTTATGAAAAATTACTGTTTACATATTCATATATTAGAGTAAACATACAGATAGACAGATGAAAACATTGCAATGCGAGTCAACTCAGTCTTTTAAGTTTGGCCACAAGTTCTCATCAGCATCGCTTCTAGCTAAAGCAGTATAAGCGACTGATTAGGGCCCACAAGCCACCAGGGGGCCCAGCAAAGCAAGGTCATTTTTTTATTTTTATATATATTAAAAGCTGTGAGTAAGACTCAAAGTGCGTTCCAATCCGCAGTCTTCACTGCTTCCTACTCACTGAGCACGGGATATTTACATTTACATTCATGCATATATGCGTTTATTTTATATTACGTGTGTCATTTTAACTGTTAAATGACCAATTTTCATGATAATGGATGTAACGGTCGAAACTCGTGCGCTTTGCATTCGAGCACAATCCAAAGAAGGCACACGTAAGGTATATTAAGCTTAATTAAAATGACAGTGTCTCAAACTCCTTTTGTTTATTTGATTTTAGCATGTACCAATTTGCTTTGCCACCCCACAGCTCGGACCCCTATGTCATAATGGAGACTTATAGAGATTTATATAAATATATGATTTATAGTTTATAGGATTTGCATTTTGGTCTGTTTTGCATTGCTTCAGAAGACATGGATTAAACCACTCGAGCCATATGGATTACATTTATGCTGCCTTTATGTACTTTTTGGAGCATGAATGTTTTGGACCCCACTGACTTGCATTGTACGAACAAACACACACACACATTCTCACACACACTCACACACACACACATATAAATTATTTTATTATTGTAATGTATTTTTTTTAATTTACTTTAATTGAAAATTATATATATACTGTATACAGTATATTGGCATGCTTGATTTAATATTGTCATCGAATCAAATGCCACTAGTGAGCTCTAGTGGTGAAACATGAAAGTGTGTAGCCTTTCCGTGCTGTTGCAGGTTTTAGGTTTTTACAGATTTACTGCAACTTTTTAGCCTGAAACTTGACCCAGTAACAGCTATGCTGAATTTTCAAAGGCAACAGCACAGAAGGGTTAAAAGGTAAAGTGTCCAGTCTTATACAGTCATGTAGTCCGTTTGTATTTGTAACATCTGATGTAGTTCTTAATATATTTTATTCTAGGCCGTTTAACATATTATGGCATAAAATATGAGCTGATGTTGATTTAATTTTATGATAATAAGAGGTAATATGTTCTCCGTTTAATTATTCAGATGACAAACTGCATACATTATTAAATTTAAATATTTGAAGTGAACGGATGACACATGGTATATACTGTGTATCTTTTTTATGTTTAGACTAAAATACATCCTCATACAAATACAAAATGCCTCTCAAAATGAAATCTAGGGGACAATTACTACCACGTAATATATCACACTAACATAAAAATGGACACAAAGGTTTTGTAGAATATTTATTTTATTTTCAATTAATTTAATCTTTTCCTCTAATCATCTCATGGGTCATTCTCAATGATCATATGATATTAAACAAATGAAGAATTAACCTAAAGTTGCCATATGCATTTTATACAAATAATGCAAAAAACATTTACATATCTTTTTTTTTTTTTTTTACAAAAAATACGATTAACAGTGTCTCTCCGTCAGATTGACAATGCAACTATTGAAAAAGGAGAACCTTATGAAAGAAACCGATCTAAATTAAATAGCACATCAACATAAAGAGTTCCCTTCATTGTAATCAATAGTTAGAAACAGAGAATGTAAATAAAAGGTAACAAAGAGAGGTTATTTTTAGGACATTGAACTGCAAATAAAACATAGCCAATTACATCATAAATACATTATTTTTCCATTTGATTTTTGAACACACAAAGGCTTCAAAAAGTATTTGGTCAGTTAAATCACCCTTAATTCAAATCTGATGCATTTTTGCCATTTTTAACTTGAAACTTTTAAGCAACTGGTGTGGCAGTGATGTTTAGTGAATGTATGAAGTCAGTTCCTCTCAGTTCTCACAGGTGTACTGGCAGGTTAACCACAGGTGGAGTTTATCACACTTACATGTCCAACTTTGACAATCAGAAAATGTACACATGCGTTTTGTCTTAGTTTTGAACAATACTATATATACACACTGGCAGCTAAAACTTTGGAATAATGTACAGATTTTGCTCTTATGGTAAGAAATTGTTACTTTTATTCTTTTGAATAAAATTCTTAAATTACTTCAAAGAGTTCTCATCAAAAAATCCTCCACATGCAGCAATGACAGTTTTGCAGATCCTTGGCATTCTAGCTGTCAGTTTGTCCGATACTTGGGTGACATTTCACCCCACACTTCCTGTAGCACTTGCCATAGATGTGACTGTCTTTTTGGGCACTTCTCACGCACCTTACAGTCTAGCTGATCCCACAAAAGCTCAATGGGGTTAAGATCCTTAACACTCTTTTCCAATTATCTGTTGTCCAATGTCTGTGTTTCTTTGCCCATTCTAACCTTTTCTTTTTGTTTTTCTGTTTCAAAAGTGGCTTTTTCTTTGCAATTCTTCCCATAAGGCCTGCACCCCTGAGTCTTCTCTTTACTGTTGTACATGAAACTGGTGTTGAGCGGGTGGAATTCAATGAAGCTGTCAGCTGAGGACATGTGAGGCGTCTATTTCTCAACCTAGAGACTCTGATGTACTTATCCTCTTGTTTAGTTGTACATCTGACCTTCCACATCTCTTTCTGTCCTTGTTAGAGTCAGTTGTCCTTTGTCTTTGAATACTGTAGTGGACACCTTTATATGAAATCTTCAGTTTTTTGGCAATTTCAAGCATTGTATAGCCTTCATTCCTCAAAACAATGATTGACTGATGAGTTTCTAGAGAAAGCTGTTTCTTTTTCACCATTTTTGACCTAATATTGACTTTAAGACATGCCAGTCTATTGCATACTGTGGCAACTCAAAAACAAAGACAATGTTAAGCTTCATTTAACGAACCAAATATCTTTCAACTGTGTTTGATATAATGACAAGTGATTTTATAGTACCAAATTAGCAATTCAACATGATTACTCAAGGATAAGGTGTTGGAGTGATGGCTGCTGGAAATGGGGCCTGTCTAGATTTGATCAAATATTACTTTTTTCAAATAGTGATGGTGCTGTTTTTTTACATCAGTAATGTCCTGAATATACTTTATGATCAGCTGAATGCACTTTGGTGAATTAAAGTACCAATTTCCTTCCGAAACTGCAAAATCTGTACATTATTCCAAACTTTTGGCTGCCAGTGTGTGTATATAATATATATATATATTGTGAAAATATTTGACCATATTGCTCAGCCCTTGTTTATTTAGCTGTGAAAACATACTGTAACTTTTAAGAAAAGCCTGAAAGTCTGTCAATCCTTGTAATTTTCTTGGCCTTGTAGCACCTACCGCTCTGCAGCTCCTTCTGAACAATCCAAATGTATCTTTAGATAAAGTGCATCTTATTCACTTTACATGCGGTTTACTTACAAGTCTTAAATGCATGGCAGCAAAAAAGGGCCTGTTTAATTGCAAAGGTCAGGGAGAGAGTGGAAAAAGGGTATGAAAATCTAAATTATGATGCAAAAAGCTTTACAATATGGAAAAAATGATGACATGACCCCTCTACTGTGTCAGTAACAGCTGTACCTGACACAATAGAGGGGTCATGTCATCATTTTCAAATATGCTGTTAAAGAAGTTGCCAGGTTTGATATAGAGGTTGGTTTAATCCTTCAAATAATTTTCACATACATTGCAAAATCATTTATGTACATCAAATGATCAAACAGCAATAAAATATGTGCTAAACAAAGAGTCCCTTTAACAAAGGTATTCCTAAAGTATTTTTAGATACTTAAGAAATGTTCTACACCCCAGTGGCTTCTTTACTTTTCTGAGTGGCTGTGCTTTGTGTGTCCAGTGGCACCTGAACTTTCTTCATCTCAAGCCCTTTGACCCAGGTGTAGGCAGAAGATCCACCTAGCACCATCATATTGCTCGTCCACCACAGAACACTTTTACTGGAGCCAGAGTGCATTACTGCCAACACAGTCTGCGTGCAGGATTTGGCTGTGCCGGAGACATTGTGAGTCAATGGACTGGTGAACTTTATCTGAAGTCCTGTGACGTAACCGATGGCAAAGCCGAACACGCCACCCAGAGTCATCATGCCCCAAAAATTTAAATCTGTCAGTCTGCTAAAATTAAACAAGTTTCCCAGTTCCCCTGATATGACAATAAGGGGTATAAAAAGCACGCTGGCATTGAGGTTGTTGTAGTAGGAAAGCTTCCAAATATTTCCATCCACCGCTGGCATCACTTTCTTGGTGTAGATGGCATTGAGAGAGACACAAAGACTGGCAAGGACACCGAAAACGACGCCGGTCCAAGAAAGGGAACCCGCCACGCCTTCTTGATCCACACCAAGCCAGAATCCACCTGTAGGAAAGAAACAATGCCAACAAGGTCAGCATATGTGTAATCATATTATAATTGATTTATTTAAATCAAATCAAATCAAATCACTTTTATTGTCACGCAGCCATATACACAAGTGCAATGGTGTGTAAAATTCTTGGGTGCAGTTCTGATCAATATAGCAGTCGTGACAGTGATGAAACATATACCAATTTACAATAACATCAAATTAACACAATTTAAAGTCTAATATACACATAATTACACACAACATTATACAAATAATAACATACACTGTACAGTATACAATACACACAATATAGATACACATTATTCAATAAAAATAAAAGTATATATAGTATATATAGAATGTACAGTGGGTTGTATTGTACTGTATTGACATTCAGGCTGTCGGTTGATAGCAAGTTGTTAAGAGAGAATATAATATAATAATAATAATATAATTTATGACAGTCCGGTGTGAGATATAAGAGTAAGAGTAATAAAGTGCAGTGCTGATGTATTTTGATCGTGGGAGATCAAGAGTTCAAAAGTCTGATTGCTTGGGGGAAGAAGCTATCATGGAGTCGGCTGGTGCGGGTCCTGATGCTGCGATACCACCTACCTGATGGTAGCAGTGAGAACAGCCCATGGCTCGCGATGATCCTCCGAGCTTTTTTCACACACCGCCTGGTATATATGTCCTGGAGGGAGGGAAGCTCACCTCCGATGATGTGTCTGGCAGTTCGCACCACCCTTTGCAGTGCTTTGCGGTTGTGGGCTGTGCTATTGCCGTACCAGGCGGAGATGCAGCCAGTCAGGATGCTCTCTACAGTGCAGGTGTAGAACCGTGTGAGGATGTGGTGGTTCATTCCAAACTTCCTCAGCCATCTCAGGAAGAAGAGGCGCTGATGAGCCTTCTTCACAACGACTTCAGTGTGGATGGACCATGTGAGTTCCTCAGTGATGTGGACACCCAGGAACTTGAAGCTGCTGACTCTCTCCACTGGTGCTCCATTGATGGTGATGGGACTGTGTTCTCTGTCTTTTCTTCTGAAGTCCACCACAAGCTCTTTTGTCTTACTGACGTTGAGGGAGAGGTTGTGCTCCTGACACCAGTGTGTCTGAGTGTGCACCTCCTCTCTGTAGGCTGTTTCATCATTGTCAGTGATCAGACCTACCACCGCCGTGTCATCAGCAAACTTAATGATGGCACTGGAGCTGTGTGTTGCCACACAGTCATGTGTGTACAAGGAATACAAGAGTGGGCTGAGAACACAGCCCTGTTGGGCTCCAGTGTTGAAGGTCAGTGATGAGGAGATGTTGCTGCCTATTCTAACCACCTGGTGTCTGCTTGACAGGAAGTCCAGGATCCAGCTGCACAGCGAGCTGTTTAAGCCCAGAGCCTGGAGTTTCTCATCTATCTTGGAGGGCACTATGGTGTTGAATGCTGAGCTGTAGTCTACAAACAGCATTCTCACATAAGTGTTCTTTTTTTCCAGGTGGGAGAGAGCAGTGTGTATTGTAGATGCAATGGCATCATCAGTGGAGCGGTTGTTGCGGTAAGCAAACTGCAATGGGTCTAGTGAGGGAGGCAGCACAGAGCAGATGTAATCTCTGATTAGTCTCTCAAAGCATTTGCTGATGATGGGGGTCAGAGCAACAGGACGCCAGTCATTTAAGCAAGTGATTTTTGATTGCTTTGGAACAGGCACAATGGTGGATGTTTTAAAGCATGTGGGGACTACAGACAAAGAGAGGGAAAGGTTGAAAATGTCCGTAAAAACACCAGCCAGCTGGTTCGCGCACGCTCTGATGACGCGGCCCGGAATGCCATCTGGACCCGCGGCTTTGCAGATATTCACCCGTCGGAAGGCTCGGGTTACATCCGCTACAGAGACGGAGATTGAACTAACCTCTGTAGCTTTGGCCGCGAGAGCTCTCTCCATGAGGGCGGTGTTATTTCCCTCAAAATGAGCATAAAAAGTATTTAGCTCATCCAGGAGAGAGGCAGCGGTGTTCATGGCGGAGTTTTTATACCCTTTAAAGTCTGTGATGATGTTAATTCCCTGCCACATGCTTCTAGAGTTGGTGGTGTTAAACTGCGTTCCTGGAATTGAAAGCGGAGGTCCGCACATTAAGTGCCGCGTGAACATCGCTATTTATCCATGGTTTCTGGTTCGGATAGATCCGTGTTGTTCTAGTCGGAACGACGTCCTCCACGCACTTTCTGATGAAACACATTACGCTATCAGCATAAAGCTCGATGTCGTCATCAGAGGCGGACCGGAACATCTCCCAATCCGTGTGATCAAAACAGTCCTGTAGCATAGAGTCTGATTGGTCCGACCAGCACTGGATCGTTCTGAGGGTGGGTGCTTCCTGTTTCAGTTTCTGCCTGTAAGCGGGCAGAAGCAGAATGGAAGAGTGGTCCGATTTGCCAAATGGTGGGCGGGGGAGGGATTTGTAGCCATCCCAGAAGGGAGAGTAGCAATGGTCCAAAACCCGGTCCCCTCGTGTTTTGAAACTAATGTGCTGGTGGTATTTTGGTGCGACTGATTTGAAACTGGCTTTATTAAAGTCCCCGGTCACAATGAACGTGGCCTCAGGGTGCGCGGTTTCCTGCTCACTTATACTCCCATACAGTTCCTTGAGTGCCCGGTCTGTGATAGCTGTGATAATGACCGCTGTGAATTCCCTTGATAGCCAGAATGGTCGACACAGAAGCATGAGAAATTCCAGATCAGGAGAGCAGAAAGACTTGATAGAACGTACGTTCCTCTGATCACACCAGGATTTGTTGATCATAAAACATACACCACCACCTCTGCTTTTACCTGAGAGGTCTTTCGCTCTGTCCGCTCGGTGCACGGAGAACCCCGCGGGTTCAATGGCTGAGTCTGGAATCTCCACAGACATCCAAGTTGCTGTTGGATGTCTGATCATTTATGGACCATTATCAGTTTTTCTCCAGCGTAAAAAAAAAAAAAAGAAGAAAAAAAAGAAAAGATCTTTGTTCTGTACTAATGGTCTCTGCAGGACAAAAAAAATTACAAATATTAGCTTTGCTTGCCTTCAGAAATTCTAGCAGGTGACTGTACTTCAATTATTAAAAGCCTAAATAAAGGAAAACCATATATGTTAAAGGAATATTCCGGGTTCAGTACAAGTTAAGCTCAATCGACAGCATTTGTGGCATAATGTTGATTTCCACAAACATTTATTTAAACTCTTTCCTTCAACTCTGGCTTACAGTGAGACACAATGGAAGTAAATGTGAGAGAGAGAGAGAGAGAGAGAGAGAGAGAGAGAGAGAGAGAGACTCACCCAGAATGATTCCACAACACAGCAGCGCGTAAAAGGACGTTGTTTGCTTTAAAACGGCATATGACAGAATGACGTTAAATACGGTGGTGAGCGAGCGGCCGACAGTGTAGAATGCGACTCCCACGTGTTTGAGACACAGGTTGTTAAATGTGATCATGCCTATGAACACCACCGACAATGGCAACAGCTCTCTGGACACTCTCAGGTCCAGTTTCAAAGATGGGAAATCCACGTATCCCGGACAAAGGATTGAGCAAACGTTTATGAGCAAACACAGTGCAACGGTGACGACACACTGGAAGAATGTGACGAAGACTGGTGCATCCAGGTCCTTGCTGTCTAACAGATAGTTATTCAGGAATACCATAGTGATGGAAATTAACCAGTAGAGAGCGACGACGGACGCGATTTTCAGCGCTTTCAGAGCGAATGACTCGTCTTTGTCCTCCGGGTGCAGGGAGTCTGTGAAGGCCATTCTTAATATTCTGGACCGTTTCAGTTGGGTCCTGTTCATGCTTTAGGAAAAAAGCAAGAGAGGAACCATGTCAATTAGTGTGCACATCAGAACCACATTTCGCGCCGGCTTCCTGGTATATGCGCGGAGCGTCAGGGTTGCCAGATCTACATGACAAAGACAATGCAAAAACGTAAAATATGCCATATATTTTAGAATACTTTATTTTTTTTATTTTTTTGTTTTAGAAAAGTAGCAGCATTATACATTTGCATAGTTGCATGGTCCCCATGCACTGGCATAAATAATGCTTGACAGAAGTCAGCGTCACCATTAATGCATTGCAATATTTATAAAGTAACAACATACCATACATTTCACTGTGTGTAATTTATGTTGTAGCTTCCACATGTCTTCAAGTACCGTTTACCACCAGTGTTGGGTGTAATGCATTACTAAGTAATTAATTTCTGTAATTAAATTACTTTTTCATTGAAACAAAAATTAAAGTAAGGGATTACTCTTAATTTTTCAGTCATTTAATTACAGTTACTTCTGATGTAATTGTGTTAAATACTGTATAGACTCTAGAACAATTCTACATAAAACAACAGTGAATTTAAAATCGAAACTTAACGTCTAATGTTAAAATATGTGTTCTAATTTAACGCTGCCCCCTTAAATTCTTTGGCCAGTTCATGATTCATAATTTATTTGATTTTATATGATTTGTTTGAAAGAATTAAAAGAACAGATTCATGTCTATCCTTGTATTTTTCATCTGGTCGAGGTTGATAAGGGTTTTAGAAAGTAATTAGTAATATGTAATGCAGTTACTTTTCAGACAGAGTAATTAGTACAGTAACTGTAGAAGATGTAATTAGTAGTTAGTAATTAATTACTTTTTTAGAGTAACTTACCCAACACTGTTTACCACAGACCTTATTTTACTCATAAATCAAAAACTGCCATTATTAAAACCAACAGGAAGAACCTGAGGGAACCCTATGGCGAATTCTCTTACGTGTTTTTGGACTACAATCTGAACAGCTCGATTACCCATATGTTTCTTATTTGTGCTGCTAATTCACAATTTCAGATGCATTGTATTGTACTGTATTGCAGGCTAATCATAGCTACATTTGGCTTGTCTGTTTGCATTAAATTGCATTCTTGTTACCTGGTTTAACTTGTAGAAGATTGATAGTAATATGTGTGACATGTCCCTTCACATCACGGCAAGGGCGTGGGCAGGAAATTACTTTTGGGTGTGCCTCAATAAAAATGGATGGGCCAAATGTTCGACCCAATTTTATTTGTTTATATATTTTGAGGCTATGCATTCAAACAGTTCTTTTACACTTTTTAGAAATCAGAATTTATGCATTTTTGAAAACTATTTTATTAATCTAAATGGGAAGACATAATAATCACCAATACTCTGAGTGGGCCTGGGTCTAATTTGACCCACCCTTGGCTACGCCACTGAATCACGGAAACAGTTTAAAGCCCGCAGACTTGGCAACCCTCCTGAACGAGAAAAAAAAAAAACCCTGCACATTCTTGTTCAACAACTTCCTGGTTCAATGTTAAATTTCTTAAAGTCCTAAGGCTTTAAAATCCATTTTCACCCCCCACAAAGTTTAAACTAATCATCGACTCTTACAACGAACTCCGAGATGTGATAATCATTACAACATTTGTAGCTGTAGGAGTAAATTAACAAGTAAAAAAGGAACAAGAAAGGAGCCTCTCTCTCTCTCTCTCTCTCTCTCTCTCTCTCTCTCTCTCTCTCTCTCTCTCTCGCTCTCGCTCTCTCCACAAAAGGCAAAGCAAAAGTCTTTTATTTACAACATTTATCGACCCTACTTTCTGATCTAGATATAAAGTATCAGCCTCTATATTAAAATAGCATGCACTGACTGTAAGGCAAAGCTATTTGAGAATATACACATTTGAATCTGACCTTACTGCATATCAGAAATTTAAGCTCCTAATCATTTGCACATTCATACAGGAAGCTATTTTAATTGTGATCTCCTCCATTTTCCTGTGCATATTTAAACAACAGGTAAACCCATTGATGACTCTTCGTTACCATGGGTGATCAGTGTAAATATAGTGTATTTATTACATTTCTTCATTTTATTTTATTTTATTCATTTTGTTCTGGGATTGGTGAATTATGAATGAATGAATGAATGAATGAATGAATGAATGAAATTCCATTTTAGTTCTACTTTGTTAAATGCATATTTGTATTCAAATTACAAGACTGCATCCAGTTTGATACCTCAGTTGAAATCTAAAGATTTAACTGATTTAATTATTGCTTCCCTTCTGAATGGTGCACAACCCTGACACACTCAAAAATTATTTTTAGATTCACACATTTAAATAGTTTAACAACATTCAAATTGAATGGAGTAATCTTTAAGTAAAATACAATTTTATATTTTATAAAATATTTGAAGTTTTATACATATGATTTTGTTAATCATTACACTTCAATTCAATTCGATGGAATTTTGTATTGAAGCTAAAATGAGTAAATCTTAAACATAGCCCAATATATTTGTTGAGTGCCCTCAATTACAAGTCTGCATTCTGTTTGATACCGCAGTTAAAATTCAATTATTTAATTATTCTCTTATTTAATAATTCTCTATTCTATTCTGAAGGATGCACAACTCTGATAAACTCAACCTAATTAAAAAAATAATAAAGTTCCATAACAAAATTTAATCAAATTGAATTGACGCTGACTACCCCCTGAGAGTTTGTGTCCAGGGTGTGCTGAGTGACTCCAGCCAGGTCTCCTAAGCAACCAAATTGGCCCGGTTGCTAGGGAGGGTAGAGTCACATGGGGTAACCTCCTCGTGGTCGCGAATAGTGGTTCTCGCTGTCAGTGGGGTGTGTGGTAAGTTGTGCGTGGATCACAGAGAGTAGCATGAGCCTCCACATGCTGTGAGTCTCCGCTGTGTCATGCACGACAAGCCACGTGATAAGATGCGCGGACTGACGGTCTCAGAAGCGGAGGCAACTGAGACTTGTCCTCCGCCACCCGGATTGAGGTGAGTAACTGCGCCACCACGAGGATCTACTAAGTAGTGGGAATTGGGCATTCCAAATTGGGGAGAAAAGGGGATGAAAATTTTTTTTTTAATTGAGTTATCTTGATAAGTTGTATTGATTTAATTTTGTTAAACATTACTCAATTCAATTAATTTATTTTTTTATTTTTATTTTTATTATTATACTAAAATGCGTAAATATTTAATAGAGGATATATATATATATATATATATATATATATATATATATATATATATATATATTATTTTTTTGTTTATTTATTATTATTATTTATTTTTTATTTATTTATTTATTTGAGTGTATCGCCGTAAAGAGCCCTTAAAACTTTTATTTTTATTTTGTTTCAGATGGGGCGGGGTGGAGGACGGTTCCTCATTTCCTCATTTTGTGAGCTTCGCTGATTCATATCGTCAGAGATCAGTGAAGAGTGTCGTAATTGTTTACAAATTGTCAATATTTGAACAGTAAGACAAACTCCGTCCATCTCCTCAACATGGCAACAACAATTAGCACGCAACGGGGACAGGTGAGTTATTTCTGTTCAACACACTGAGAACAAACAACAAGAATTACATGAACCCCAGTGAAAGTAAACACACGGTGGAAATTGCGCATTATACAAATACCCGCATTCCAGCCTGCAACACTGATGATACACGACAAAGAAATATCAAACTGTCACGATCGTAGCAACAACGTCAGATAGAAATATAAACATGTTCGTCAGTTCTTGTGTGCAGCAGTAACGCCCGATTCGTCATCACATGAACGCTATGATGATGTGTTAATAAAACGTCATAAAATGTTATTTTAAGTCGTACTGTGTTTATTAAATGTATTAAATAAGCAGTCGATTGCTTTGATAATCGAAGTTGTCATGTTTTTTGCCGATAACTCATCCTTCCTACTAGTATATCTTAAAGGGACAGTTCACCCAAAAAGAAAATTCTCTCATCATTTACTCACCCCAGATGTGTATGACTTTCTTCTGCGGAACACAAATGAAGATTTCTAGAAGAATATTTCAGCTCTGTAGGTCCATACAATGCAAGTGAATGGTGACCAGAACTTTGAAGCGCTAAAAAGCACATAAAAGGCAGCATAAAAGTAATCCATCAAATTTCAGTGAGTAAATCAATGTCTTTTAAAGCAGTCCAATGGACTGTTTTTGGGTGAAAACAGACCAAAATGTAACTTCTTTTTCACTGTAAAACTTGGCATCAACAGTCTCCTTGGCGATCATGATTTCAAGCTCGATTACACTTCCTATAGTGCCATCTAAAACGCTGTACATGTGTCAGGCACTAGGAAGAGTAATCAAGCTTGAAATCATGATCGTGCCTAGAGATTGCAATGGCAAAATGTGTAATATTTTGGTCTGTTTTCACTCAAAACCAATTGGATCGCATCTGAAGACATGGTTTAAACCACTGGTGTCTTATGGATTACTTTTATGCTGCCTTTATGTGCTTTTGGAGCTTCAGAGTTCTGGTCACCATTCACGTGCATTGTATGGACCTACAGAGCTGAAATATTCTTCTAAAAATCTTCATTTGTGTTCTGATGAAGAAAGTCATGCACATCTGGGATGGAGATGAGGGTGAGTAAATTATTAATTTAAATTTTTGGGTGAACTGTGCCTTTAATATTGTGTGCTGCTTATTACTTGATACAAGGTATTATTTTAATATATATATATATATATTAGTACTAGATACAAAAATACAATAATAATAATAATAATAATAATAATAATAGTTGTAGTTAGTTAAATGTCATAAATAAAGACAGATATGCCTCTAAAATAAAATATACAGCTCACAATTGTCAAATTGGCATGTTGGTCTTTATCAAATTATCTAAGTATGGGTAATAAAAAAATATCTTGCTTTAGATTAAAATCCTGCAGACAAACATCATGCACTGACACAACTAATAAATGATCAAATCACATGTTTTTATTGCTGCAGTGTTTTATTGTTGAAAGGGAGTTTTTATGAGTTGAAAAATGTACAATTCTAGAATTCAAAGCATTTATAGGAGAATTTAAAACAGTTTATATCCTCTGTGTTCAGGTCTATATCGGTGAGTTGCCGCAGGACTTCTTGCGGATCACCCCCACTCATCAGCAGCAGCAAGTGCAGTTAGACGCACAGGCTGCACGACAGCTGCAGTACGGAGGCTCTCTCGGAACGGCTGGTCGCCTCAGCATCACAGTAGTACAGGTACTTTGATTATTTATAAGTGCATATGCTCATTACTGATTGTATTTTAAACAGCATTGTCATTTAAAATGGAAATGATCTCTTTTGATCTCTTTTCACTTGTTTTATGTTTTTTTTTTTTTTTTTTTTATGTATTACATCAAAATAAATTCAGATGAAGACTGTTTTACTAAAAGAGCAATATGTGATAAGTTTGTGCCTTATTACTCTGTGTGTTGAGTGGCATAGTAAACCATACTCAACACACAGACCATCTGAGTAAACCATAGCAACCATTTTAAAACTCTTATAGATATCTCAAAGCTACAAAGTCTGGACATTTTAAAAGGAGGTGTATATATGTTTGTTATTATTTTACATGAAATTCCTGAATTTTGTACAGGCAAAGCTTGCAAAGAACTATGGCATGACACGCATGGACCCTTACTGCAGGATTCGACTGGGGTTTGCTGTCTATGAGACGCCAACTGCTCACAATGGAGCAAAGAACCCCCGCTGGAACAAAGTCATCCAGTCCACTGTCCCACCTGGGGTGGACTCCTTCTATCTAGAGATCTTTGATGAGGTCAGACTGTAATGAAATTTTCGCATTGCCTATAAAACCTTGCTTTTTGTTTTAGGGATGGGCATTTTTGTGTAATTGTAGTCAAGTACTGTAACCCCCCCTGTTATTACTTAACAAGAATGGGGGCCTGGGTAGCTCAGCGAGTACTGACGCTGACTACCACCCCTGGAGTCGTGAGTTCGAATCCAGGGCGTGCTGAGTGACTCCAGCCAGGTCTCCTAAGCAACCAAATTGGCCTGGTTGCTAGGGAGGGTAGAGTCACATGGGGTAACCTCCTCATGGTCATGATTAATGGTTCTCGCTCTCAATGGGGCGCGTGGTAAGTTGTGCGTGGATCGCAGAGAGTAGCATGAGTCTCCGCGGTGTCATGCACAACGAGTCACGTGATAAGATGCGCATATTGACGGTCTCAGAAACGGAGGCAACTGAGACTTGATCTCTGGCCACCCGGATTGATGTGAGTAACCGCGTCACCACGAGAACCTACTAAGTAGTAGGAATTGGGCATTCCAAATTGGGAGAAGAGATAAAAAAATGTTTTAAAACATTTGTGAAAAAAATGTTAAAAATAACAGTAAAAACATTTGCATTTACCCGGAGCTTACATGGAAACCATTGCTGACAGCATTTGGGTAATGCACAAATGAAACTCTGAGTCTACATAAAGGCTATTTTCTTTCCACCATAAAAGCAGATCCTCGTCCATTGGTTTGCATGACTCCAACAGGAATCGAATACCAGTAGAATTAAAAAAGAATCAAAATATTACAAGGATGACCACACTAGACATAGGCTTGTAACGGTGAGATTTGGTTAGAGATTCAGAGGAAAACAGTGTAATTCTGCATTGCCCACAGCAGGCAAATGCGCAAAAGAAAATACATTTGCGATATTCGAGTAGTGTGTAAAATACACGACTAGCTGGTGCAGAACGATCACTGCATTAGTCAGTTATTCATGCACATCCCAAGGTTGTTCAATGATTTATGTTAAAATACACTATCAGACAAATGTTTGGATACATATGACTGAATTTGTTTCATATGATCTTAAAACCTGTTTGATCTAAAGGCTTATGCTTAAATGCTTGAAATTAGTTTTTGAAACAATTTTACAGTATATTGTGCCTACATATGAAATTCTTTATTAAACTAAAATGTTATGCATTTTGGAGCAGAGAAGTAGCCAACAAGTTCGGAAGTTCAGACTTTTTTATGTGTTTAAATACTTTGGGGGGCTGCTATATATATATATATATATATGTGTGTGTGTGTGTGTGTGTGTGTGTGTGTGTGTATATATATATATATATATATATATATATATATATATATATATATATATATATATAGAGAGAGAGAGAGAGAGAGAGAGAGAGAGAGAGAGAGAGAGAGAGAGAGAGAGAGAGAGAGAGAGAGAGAGATTATAAAGCAACAGTTGATCATATACATAAAAAAATAAAATAAAAACCGAGCAATCCTGCAGAACTGAAAATGTAATGCTAACATTGCAAGCACTAAGCTCTATTAACTAATGACTGGTTGTTTTATGTTGTTTGACAGCGGGCATTCTCCATGGATGATCGCATTGCGTGGACACACGTGACAATCCCAGAGAACCTGCGAGAGGGCAGTGTTGTGGATGAATGGTACAGCTTGAGTGGAAGACAGGGCGATGACAAAGAGGGCATGATTAACCTCGTCATGTCATTTGCTGTGAGTACTAACTCAATAAAATACAGTGCTGTGAAAAACTATTTGCCCCCTTCCGAAGTTCTTCTGTTTATGTGTATTTTTCATAATAAATTGTTTTAGATCTTCAAACGAGGTATAACATTAAACAAAAAATTATTTATTTTTTATTGAAACAAAAAAGTTATCCAACACCTACGTGAAAGAACTAACTGCCCCCTTAAACATAATAGCTGGTCGTGCCATCTTTAGCAGCAACAACTGCAACCAAACGCTTCTGATAACTGGAGATCAGTCTTCCATAACACTTTGGTGGAATATTGGCCCACTCTTATTTCCAGAACTGCTTTAGTTCAGCCACATTGGAGGGTTTTCGAGCATGAACTGCCCGTTTAAGGTCCTGCCACAGCATCTCAATTGGGTTCAAGTCAGGACTTTGATGAGGCCACTTCGAAACTTTAATTTTGCTTCTTTTGAGCCATTCAGAGGTGGACTAACTCCTATGCTTTGGATCATTGTCTTGCTGCGTAATCTAGTTGCACTTAAGCTTCAGCTCATGGACTGATGAACAGACATTCTTCTTTAGGATTTTCTGGTAGAGAGCAGAATTCATGTTTCCCTCAATTATTGCAAGTCGCCCTGAAGCAGCAAAGCATCCCCACATCATCACACTACCACCACCATGCTTGACCGTAGGTATGATGTTCTTTTTGTGGAATTCTGTGTTTGATTTATGCCAGATGTTACGATCTTCCAGGCAGTTCCACTTTCGACTCATCAGTCCACAGAACATTCTCCCAAAAGCTTTGAGGATCATCAAGGTGTGTCTTGGCAAAATTCAGATGAGCCTTAATGTTCTTCTGGGTTAGCTGTGGTTTTTGCCTCGCCACTCTTCCATGGATGGCATTTTTGGCCAGTGTCTTTCTGATAGGGGAGTCATGAACAGTGATGTTTATTGATGCAGGAAAGGCCTGCAGTTCCTTGGATGTTGTCCATGTCTTTTTTGTGACTTCCTGGTTGAGTCGTCGCTGTGCTCTTGGAGGAATTTTGGAAGGTCGGCCACTTCTGGGGAGGTTCACTACTGTGCGAAGTTTTCTCCATTTGGAGATAATGGCTCTCACTGTGGTTCTTTGAAATAGCTTTGTAACCCTTCCCAGACTGATGTATTCCAATCACCTTTTTCCTCCTCATTTCTGGAATTGTTTCGATCTTGGCATAGTGTGCTACTGGGTGAGACCTTTTAGCCAACTTCATGCTGCTGGAAAAAGTTGTATTTAGGTGTTGATTTGATTGAACAGGCCTGACAGTAATCAGGCCTGGGTGTGTCTAGTCCAGCTGAACCCCATTATGAATGCAGTTTCATAGATTTGGGATTTAGTAACTAAGGGGGCAAATACTTTTCCCCCACACAGGCCCAGTTGGTATTTGATAACTTTTTTGCTTCAATTAATAACATTATCATTAAAAACTGCATGTTGTTTACTCAGATTGCCTTTGTTTTATGTTAGATTTCTATTTATTTATTATTTTTTTGAACATTTAAAACAATTTCGTATTAGAGATACACAAAAACAGAAGAAATCAGGATGGGGGCAAATACTTTTTCACAGCACTGTACATACTGCATGTAGTGAGTCAGTGTTAAACTGTGTTTTTAACCAGACATCGTGTTATTTGAGTTTCTGTCCTAACTAGGGATGGGTGGGAAGACAGTCAACAGAACAGTTTTATATTATTTATCCGCACATTTCCGTTTCCGTACTCCATTTTCAGTTTCCTAACATCAGTGTTTTCAAAAGTATGCAGTAATGTAGAGCACTTTCTAAATGCTGCATTTTCAATGGATGAAAATGCCATTCCAGTGTGGATGAAAGATGGAAACGTAGCAAAATCTAAATATAATTATTATTATTGTTACATTGTAGAATTATACAGTATGTCTGTCGCAATTTATTCAATTCTCCCTTCGAGCTTTTATTTTTAATCAAACTTTTATTTTGACATGAAGGTTTTTCTGTTCTGTGTTCTTGACCATTGTTTCACACCTCTGGTTAAACGTAAGTTATATGGCTCCGTGCGATTATTAAAAAGCAAAATGCTGCAACTTAATTGTATAAATATAGAGTGCGCAGTTTCTGCACGCTTCACTCTCTCTTCTGTCATCTACTACAAGCACAGAGTTCAATGATAAAAAA
Source organism: Myxocyprinus asiaticus (assembly GCF_019703515.2). Taxonomy (NCBI): domain Eukaryota; kingdom Metazoa; phylum Chordata; class Actinopteri; order Cypriniformes; family Catostomidae; genus Myxocyprinus; species Myxocyprinus asiaticus. The sequence goes on along the minus strand of NC_059344.1, from coordinate 65,911,789 downwards.
ATGTGGTGTTTTGATCAGTCTGTGTTTTCAGCATATAAGCGGCTTCACACAGTCACGTGTGTGCTGAAGCGCGCAGCACATGCAGACTGTATTTCTGCTTTAATGAAGCAGAAACACTGGTATTGTGACATCTTTTTCATTTTATTATTGACTTGGTACCGAAGTACCGGTTCTTTTGACATCCCTATACTATTTGCAATTATTTTGTTGTTCCAGCGACTATACTGTGAAATATATACCATTACCCTGATATAAAATTACTTGTACTGTAATTTTATGTAAATCACACAGTAAAATCTCATTGTTCCAAAATTGTGCTTCATTGAACGTCAAATACTGTATATTCTGATTGTGTCACACTGCATTTTTGTTTTGAGATTAGACAGTCAAAATAACTTGCTTTTTTGTTGCAAGTATTGCTAGAACACAGTGTAAAATTCAGTTTGTACATCCACTCTAAAGGCAGCGAATGCAAGAACATTAGGTTGGGTATTTCCTCCTGTATAAAAGGAACATTTTCTGCTGTATCTCTAAATTTTGTTGTTTGTCTGTCATGGTCTCTGTCTCTCTCTCATTATTTGTTTGTTCTCTGTCAGTCAATGCCAGCAGGAATGATGATGCAGCCTCAGCCTGTGGTTCTGATGCCTACAGTATATCAGCACGGTGTTGGCTATGTGCCCATAGCAGGTTTGTTCTGCAATCCATGCTTAATATGTTAAGACATTATCCCTAAAAAACGGTTAGTCTTACACACTTAAATACAGCCTTTAAATAATAAAAGCAACATAAAAGTCCTCCTATTGTAATTTACAAATATCTGAAGGTGAAAAGTACAGTTAAATTATATTCAAGTATGGGTACTGTGTCAAAATTGTACACAATTAAAAGGAAAATGTATCTATACCAAAACATACTTGAGTGAAAGTGGAACAAGTTTCCACATATATTTTTTTAGTCACTTTAGTCACTTTTTGGCCTCTGAATAAATACCTTTGAGATTCTATGGACTTCATGTTTGATCTTTTTCCTTCCTTGCATTTGACTTTTTTTTATTTATCTATTTTTTTAGCCTTTACATCTTAGCAACATGGATATTAAAAGTTTTCAGTGTTAGGCACGGACGTCTCTGCTGTTTTTTTAGTAGCTTTTGACATTGATGAAATCAAGAGATTGGAGATTGTCTTATTAAAGTGCACAAACTTTGTAAAGCAACAATTTTCTCAATGTCCTGACATTGTAGGTCTCTCTCTAACACACCAGGGGCCCTATTTCAAAAGCTATGCTTTAAATCATCAGCACAAAGTAAGTGGGCATAGCCATGACTTTTTGTGCATGCAAAGCACTAATGGGCTGGGTCGAATGCAATTTAATTCTGAGGTTCTTCTCTGGTTATTGCACCATCTGCGTCCTATTAATATAGTCCATTCCCTCAAACACCAGCGATATAAACAAAAATAGCATATTCAAAAGAACTTGGTAGTGTAAATGGACTGTATGCAATGAATTCGAAAAATAGAAATGTGACTTGCATTCTATTGTGCATTAACTGCATTCTTGTTGAATGTCAGGCATATTTCCATGACAGTGACAGCTTATTTGGTTCAGGATTTGGATGTATGCTCCGTTAAAGTATAGTGAATGTAAGTATTATTAATAATTTTCATATACTGACACACCAGTCATGGCTAGTATTAACAGTGATTGTATCGACAGGCAGTTCACTTCTACTAGTCGATTTTGCTTTAAAAATTTAATTCCTTTATTAAAACATAAAAAACGTAAACCAAACAAAATGTCTAAATTCATATTACATTTTAAACTAAACAAAAATATTATTAATTTAAAGAAGAGGTCAGAAAATCATATATAACGACGTCCCCAAATCCAAAAATGTTACCCTCTCCAACTCCTTTCATCGGCCCCTTTTGCAGTGACTTAAAAATCACTAAGACAACAGGTGGAAAATTACTGAAACAAATTGGATCATAAATACATTTGTAAATATAAACATAGTAATAATAATAATAATAATTGAAAAATAAACCATTACCTCTAGAAAGTCTAACACAAATCTCATACATTTTTGTTTCATACAGTGGCTACAACAATGATCGTCAGGGACATAATTTGATGTTCCACTATATTTTCAGAGTTTGGACATGAACTTTATTACCACCTGCTGGTGGAATCTTCAAACTACAAGTGCAGAAACTGCATTATTTGGTTCTCAAATATCTTAGTGCAATGACCTATTTCCAGGAAAAATAGCAAATTGGTCTTTGCGCCGCTTAATTAACATATAATGCATCCACAGTTTGCGCGCATACACCCACAGATAGTGCAAACATGCCCACTTGCGCTTTGCGCTGGCACGAAAATTGGTTAAGATGTAGCACACCGTCGTTGCATGTAGTGCTGCTCTTTGCGTACAAACGAAAATAGAGCCCCAGATGTTAAACTTAGAAAAATACTCTACTATATCCGTTACTGAAAGTGTTAAACATAAAATGGCTTGCAATATCAAAAACGAGCCAAGATGACATGGAAAATTACACTTCTGAGTTCTTAATGAAACTGAAAGGAATAAAAAGTATTATTTAGTAATGAAGTGCAAATATTCACCTCTGCAAATATATTTTACCCATAGGTGTCCCAGGTATGTACAACCAAGGTGTGGTGCCCATGGGGATGCCAGCTGTACCTCCTGTTGCACCACAGAGTGCCCCGTGCAGTGAGGAGGACCTTAAAGCCATTCAGGACATGTTCCCTAACCTGGATAAGGAAGTGATTCGCACGGTGTTGGAGGCCCAACAGGGCAACAAGGATGCTGCCATAAACTCCTTGCTACAGTTGACAGAGGAGCTTTAACTGAAGAACTGTCACTCAGCCGTTGAAAGTACAACTGAACCAACAATGTAGAACATTATACCAAAAACAAAACAAACACAAAAAAACCCTGTAAAAATGCACACTTAATTGTAGCAAGTAAATCTAACAGCTTTATTGTCTTTGTTAAATCAGCATTCAAAATCAGAATGTGTCTGGAAAGATATAGAGGACGTAAAATGATTTTGTAATGGAGTTGTTGGCAAAGTTGTGTCCTTTGTGGGCAATACGCCATATCTGTATTCTACTGACCCCGTGTCTTAAAGATGTTTGATATATGCTCTTGTCTGTTTGAATTTAGATGCATAAATGTAAATGATTATAATTTATTTTGAAGTATATTAAAGAGATTATCTGTGTATGGCAGGTCCAGTATTTTGATACGACTTTTGTGCATGCACGAAGTCCCATTCTCTCTTCTTAATTTCCTACACTATTGTACTTATATAAGAGGCAAAAGAACAAAATTAATAAAAGAGAAAGGAAAGGAAAAAAGTACACACCTTTGAGTTCATATTACAGTTACGATATGCTGTGACGGTGCTATAAAATATATATACTTTTTAATAACATAAACAGGCTCACAATATGGACTTGTATCAGAGTCTGTTTAGCCCAAGATGAACCAAAATAAATGAGTTAAACTGGAATGCCCAGTGCCATGTTACAGAATGCAGGTATCCCGAGACACATTTTTCAAAGTTTCAAACTACATGGAGAAAAGGAAGTCCCGCCAAGGAAGAACCAGTCACATTTTAGAGACCAGATAACTGTCAGTTACCTCGAGAAAGTGCATGGGCATTAGCTGTAATGGCCTGAAAATAGCATTTTTAGCATGGTCTGATATAAAGAAGCATAATTTACAGTGGTGTGAAGAAGTGTTTGCCCCCTTCCTGATTTCTTATTTTTTTGCATGTTTGTCACACTTAAATGTTTCAGATCATCAAACAAGTTTAAATATTAGTCAAAGATAACACAAGTATACACCAAATGCAGTTTTTAAATGAAGGTTGTTATTATTAAGGGAAAACAAAATCCAAACCTACATGGCCCTGTGTGAAAAAGTGATTGCCCCCTAAACCTAATAACTGGTTGGGCCACCCTTAGCAGCAACAACTGCAATCAAGCGTTTGCGATAACTTGCAATGAGTCTTTTACAGCGCTGTAGAGGAATTTTGGCCCACTCATCTTTGCAGAATTGTTGTAATTCAGCCACATTGGAGGGTTTTCGAGCATGAACTGCCTTTTTAAGGTCATGCCACAGCATCTCAATAGGATTCAGGTCAGGACTTTGACTAGGCCACTCCAAAGTCTTCATTTTGTTTTTCTTCAGCCATTCAGAGGTGGACTTGCTGGTGTGTTTTGGATCATTGTCCTGCTGCAGAACACAAGTTCGCTTCAGCTTGAGGTCACGAACAGATGGCCGGACATTCTCCTTCAGGATTTTTTGGTAGACAGCAGAATTCATGGTTCCATTTATCACAGCAAGTCTTCCAGGTCCCGAAGCAGCAAAACAGCCCCAGACCATCACACTACCACCACCATATTTTACTGTTGGTATGATGTTCTTTTTCTGAAATGCGGCGTTACTTTTACGCCAGATGTAATGGGACACACACCTTCCAAAATGTTCAACTTTTGTCTTGTCAGTCCACAGAGTATTTTCCCAAAAGTCTTGGGGATCATCAAGATGTTTTCTGGCAAAAATGAGACGAGCCTTAATGTTCTTTTTGCTCAGCAGTGGTTTTCATCTTGGAACTCTGCCATGCAGGCCATTTTTGCCCAGTCTCTTTCTTATGGCGGAGTCATGAACACTGACCTTAACTGAGGCAAGTGAGGCCTGCAGTTCTTTGGATGTTGTTGTGGGGTCTTTTGTGACCTCTTGGATGAGTCGTCGCTGCACTCTTGGGGTAATTTTGGTCGGCCGGCCACTCCTGGGAAGGTTCACCACTGTTCCATGTTTTCGCCATTTGGGGATAATGGCTCTCTCTGTGGTTCTCTGGAGTCCCAAAGCTTTAGAAATGGCTTTATAACCTTTTCCAAACTGATAGATCTCAATTACTTTCTTTCTCATTTGTTCCTGAATTTCTTTGGATCTCGGCATGATGTCTAGCTTTTGAAGATCTTTTGGTCTACTTCACTTTGTCAGGCAGGTCCTATTTAAGTGATTTCTTGATTGAGAACAGGTGTGGCAGTAATCAGGCCTGGGTGTGGCTAGAGAAATTTATCAGTTGTGATAAACCACAGTTAAGTTATGTTTTAACAGGTGGGGCAAACACTTTTTCACACAGGGCCATGTAGGTTTGGATTTTGTTTTCCCTTAATAATAACAACCTTCATTTAAAAACTGCATTTTGTGTTTACTTGTGTTATCTTTGACTAATATTTAAACTTGTTTAATGATCTGAAACATTTAAGTGTGACAAACATGCAAAAAAATAAGAAATCAGGAAGGGGGCAAACACTTTTTCACACCACTGTAGATCACCGTTGTTGTCAGATTTTACTGCTGATCTAATAAAATGTCCTTTGATCTTAAACTTGACCAACCAATTTAGAGATTTTGGTCTTTCCCCATTCAAATAGATAGGAGCTATACTTTTGTGCCTCTTATATCCATGGAAAATAGCTGCCTGGGAATGTTCCCAAGATGGCCTTTGAGTGAATGAATAAATGAATGTTACACTTATATAGCGCTTATCGGACACTACACCCAAATCGCTTTACATAGGGAACAGTGGAATATCCTCAACCACCACCATTGTGCAGCATCCATCTGGATGGATGGCAGCCATATTGCGGCAGTAAGCTACGCTCACCATGCACCAGCTATTCTAAACTAGTGGACTGACTTGCCTTGAAAGGGAGTTTCCTTGTATTAAGACCCTGTCACACTTCATACCAAATCGAAGAATAAATGGGTGTAACGTCATTTAGAACAAAATCTGGCCAAATGAAGGTGTTTTTGAGTTTGTTTTGGTGGTTTGTAACAGCTAGCCAGTGAGAACTTTTAGGAAAACTTCGTACCGGCTGCTAAACACCTTCTTATTGTCATTGGTCCAAGTAATCGGTAGGTGTGACCTGGGGCTCAACTTACTTTGAGTCCAACAGCTAATTCCCTGTTCAGTCAGTTAAGATCAGTCAACATGAACACACTGGCATGCAGAGATATTTGCCAGCTGGTGCAGATTTACCTACATGTGTACGATTGTTCGTGTAGATGCATTTTCCAAGAACATATCATGCGATTTTTTTGTTTGTTTTATTAGTCTATAAAAGGAATACAGTCTACTCAAATACTCTGAAGTGCCCATTTACTCTTTTGGATATGCTGCTTCACACATGTGCCTTCTGTAGCCGAAATCCACTCACACACCTGCCCAAAGTAAAATATGCATATTATCATTCTTTTGTCAGTATTCTGCCCATTAACACTCTTTTATACATCAATATTTGCAGTTGTATCAGTGTCATCATAAATTACAATAACTGAGTGTAATTGGGGCATAATATGGCCGCCCATAGCGTGTTAGCGCATTAGCGGCATGAATGCAAATGGTAGACGTTCCAAATTACACTTTACTGCGTAAATATTACTTTAAATCAACATCAAGTAGTCAACACAGCTTCTTGTACTGGTCTCGTGTGAATTCTACTCATAGAATGAGGCATGTCAGTGCTTTAGCTGTACAGTACATGCAACACACCCCGTTAAACCAAGAGAGCAACAAGCAGTACAAATGCGCTTTAGTGCTTGAAGACAGCAGGACCAAGCACAACATAATGCAGGGATCTCGAGACATGTTGTTCAACATTTGAACTATATTTAACTTGACACAGCATCCTAAAAATACAGCGCTTATGTCTAGAGGCACTGAAAACTAGTGAGACGCAAGACAATGAAAGTGATACACTCCAATAGTGGCCATCTGGCGCATGAGTACACAGACCAACAATTAAAAATACCCCAGACGAAAGTAGCCCAATAACAGGGTTATTTTAAATCATGACCACATTTACATGCACTTAAGAAAACGGTTTATTCCAGGGTTTTAGCAGAGAGCGGCATTCTGAAATGTCATCTAAACAAGAATTCTGATTTCCTTATGCTGTTTAAGGGATTAAGAGAAAGCGGTTTAACACACCTAGGTTTCTCTCAGAGAACGTGGCTTAATGTGCTCATGTAAACACATAAGCACCGTTCTGATGGGTGTTTGAAGAGTGCGCATTCGTGGAACAGTCCAGGATATCAAACGTCATAGGATGGAGCCCAACAATATGTCAACACAGCGGAAAGAATTCATCGTTTCTGGGAGTACAGTGGGAAAATCACATATACTGTAGCCATTTATACACACAAATGTAAAATATCTACTGTCCCTAACGTCCGTATATATGCGCTCCTTCACTGGGGGAATCCCAGAGTTTTATGTAAGAGGGAAACCCCCAATAATGCATCGCAATTCACCTGCAGGTCGCGATAGTAAGTTAAGGAAACAAACACAGCAACAACTCTGGAATGTCTGGAAATAAAGAGAATCAACAGAGTAATATAGTGAAGTCTTCCTCGGATGCCCTGTGTGCTATTTACACAAGCGTTGTGGGAAAATTACATTGCTGTGGAGAAAGCTGCTTACTGAACGAGCCGCATGTATATGGAGTAAAGAGTACAGCGCTTATACAGTGCATATATACGGGAACGCTGTTTTCTCACAATAATCCACTTTCTGGTGTCCATGTAACCGTAGTCACTGATAACAAGATTTTGACTTTTAAGCCACTTTATATACAGTATATACTGTATATATATATATATATATACATACAGGTGCATCTCAATAAATTAGAATGTCGTGGAAAAGTTCATTTATTTCAGTAATTCAACTCAAATTGTGAAATTTGTGTATTAAATAAATTCAATGCACACAGACTGAAGTAGTTTAAGTCTTTGGTTCTTTTAATTGTGATGATTTTGGCTCACATTTAACAAAAACCCACCAATTCACTATCTCAAAAAATTAGAATACATCATAAGACCAATAAAAAAAACATTTTTAGTGAATTGTTGGCCTTCTGGAAAGTATGTTCATTTACTGCATATGTACTCAAAAACTTGGTAGGGGCTCCTTTTGCTTTAATTACTGCCTCAATTCGGCATGGCATGGAGGTGATCAGTTTGTGGCACTGCTGAGGTGGTATGGAAGCCCAGGTTTCTTTGACAGTGGCCTTCAGCTCATCTGCATTTTTTGGTCTCTTGTTTCTCATTTTCCTCTTGACAATACCCCATAGATTCTCTATGGGGTTCAGGTCTGGTGAGTTTGCTGGCCAGTCAAGCACACCAACACCATGGTCATTTAACCAACTTTTGGTGCTTTTGGCAGTGTGGGCAGGCGCCAATTCCTGCTGGAAAATGAAATCAGCATCTTTAAAAAGCTGGTCAGCAGAAGGAAGCATGAAGTGCTCCAAAATTACTTAGTAAACGGGTGCAGTGACTTTGGTTTTCAAAAAACACAATGCACCAACACCAGCAGATGACATTGCACCCCAAATCATCACAGACTGTGGAAACTTAACACTGGACTTCAAGCAACTTGGGCTATGAGCTTCTCCACCCTTCCTCCAGACTCTAGGACCTTGGTTTCCAAATGAAATACAAAACTTGCTCTCATCTGAAAAGAGGACTTTGGACCACTGGGCAACAGTCCAGTTCTTCTTCTCCTTAGCCCAGGTAAGACGCCTCTAATGTTGTCTGTGGTTCAGGAGTGGCTTAACAAGAGGAATACGACAACTGTAGCCAAATTCCTTGACATGTCTGTGTGGTGGCTCTGATGCCTTGACACCAGCCTCAGTCCATTCCTTGTGAAGTTCACCCAAATTCTTGAATCGATCGATTTTGCTTGACAATCCTCATAAGGCTGCGGTTCTCTCGGTTGGTTGTGCATCTTTTTCTTCCACACTTTTTCCTTCCACTCAACTTTCTGTTAACATGCTTGGATACAGCACTCTGTGAACAGCCAGCTTCTTTGGCAATGAATGTTTGTGGCTTACCCTCCTTGTGAAGGGTGTCAATGATTGTCTTCTGGACAACTGTCAGACCAGCAGTCTTCCCCATGATTGTGCAGCCTAGTGAACCAAACTGAGAGACCATTTTGAAGGCTCAGGAAACCTTTGCAGGTGTTTTGAGTTGATTAGCTGATTGGCATGTCACCATATTCTAATTTTTTGAGATAGTGAATTGGTGGGTTTTTGTTAAATGTGAGCCAAAATCATCACAATTAAAAGAACCAAAGACTTAAACTACTTCAGTCTGTGTGCACTGAATTTATTTAATACACGAGTTTCACAATTTGAGTTGAATTACTGAAATAAATGAACTTTTCCATGACATTCTAATTTATTGAGATGCACCTGTATATATATATATATATATATATATATATATATATATATATATATATACAGTATATTAGGGCTGAAACGATTAGTTGATGTTATTGGCAATATAAAATTGCCGACAAAAATGTTTGCTGTCCAATAGTCGTTTCATCTCATTTAATGCAACATGAGATCACTTGAAATACTAATGATGACACGCAAGAGCAGCACTGCCACTCGTGCCTGAATGAAGAGAGGAAGTAAACGCAGCTCACAGTCCAGATGCACTCCAAACCTTCCAAATAGCCTTAAAGGTGATGTAGATCATAAAGTATGAGGGAATTATAGTACAAAAATACAAAATAAGTATAAGTGTCGTCCTGACGTGAAATAAAGTAGAACCTTACCTGGCGTTCCACTTGAGCAAAACTTACCTGCCAGAGCATCTAAAAAGGTAACACCCCGGCATTATATCTTAAATGCATCCTTTATTAAAGTTCAAATAATAAGGAAGCGGTTGTGTAAATAAGCACAAACTCCAAAACTGGCATTTCTCTGCATGGTTATATGAGTCGCATGAAAAACAGCGAGAGAGAGTTTCAAACTTCTCCCAGTTGATAAAAACTCTCGGGCGGAGACGCTCATCCCTCGTGCCCGCTCGCTGCAGCTAGATTATAACATGATGGCTTGCAAGGTAGTGAATCATAATATACTGTATGTGTCACGAAGTGTATCTTATCGTAAAGAAAATCAGCGATACGCAGCTCTACTAAGAAGAGAGGTTTTTTTTGTTTGTTTTTTTGTGAGTTAAAGATGGATTAACGAAGTTAACAAAAAGGTGAGAGAGTGTAGTCTTAGCCCATTATGCAATGCAAAAAAAAAAAAAAAAAAAAAAAAATGGTTTTTGATTTGTCTTTTTTGGTTCGTTTTCTGATATAAATGTCTAAAACTCCTTACGTGCATTTACTTTAGGAGCTATACTGCAGAAGAAAAACATTTTATTGGATAATGTTGAATATAATGTTTAACATATTTTAATATTTTAAAATATCTAAAAGTCCTTAAAACAAGATACATTTACCCGAAAAGCAACATATAAGGTATTAAGACTTTATATTTTAAAGTAGATTTTGTCTTTGCTGCACTGGCAGAAGTATGAAGTCTTCTCCCTGTACACAAATGACTGCACTGCCAAGGACCTCTCTGTCAAGCTCCTGAAGTTTGCAGATGACACTACAGTCATTGGCCTCATCCAAGATGACGACGAGTCTCCTTACAGAATGGCTGGCTGTCTGGTGCAGTCAAAACAACCTGGAACCTGAACACACTTAAAACTGTGGAGATGAAAGTGAACACCCCAGCATTGACCCTGCTCACCATTCTGAACAGCACTGTGGCAGCAGTGGAGTAATTCGGGTTGCTGGACACTACCATCTCACAGGACCTGAAGTGGGAGACCCACACTGACTCTGTGAAAAAGGCCCAGCAGAGGTTGTAATTCTTTCGCCAGTTGAAGATGATTTCCACAGGTGCTGCTGATCCAGTTCTACTCAGCAGTAATTGAGTCTGTCCTCTGCACTTCAGTAACTGTTTGGTTTGGTTCAGCTACCAAGTCAGACATCAGAAGACTACAAAGGACAGTTCGGACTGCTGAGCAGATTATTGGTTCTCACCTTCCCACCCTCCAAGAACTATACACCTCCAGAGTGAGGAAAAGGGCTGGAAAAATCACTTTGGACCCCATTCACCCAGCACACTTCCTTTTTGAACTGTTGCACTCTGGCCGGTGCTACAGAGCACTGAGCGCCAGAACAGTCAGGCACAAGAACAGTTTCTTCCCTCAGGCCATTTACCTTATTAACAGTTAAAACTGCCCCCAAGACTCTCCATTGTGGCAATACATTCATGTGCATATTCAACTATTCATTCATATTTATATTCCATTTATATTTATTTGACATATCCTACCTATTCTGCACAATACATTAAATCAACTTGGACATAACTGTATATCTGTATATTACATATTTGAACAACATTATTGCCCTACTGTAGTTTCCTCTATATATTTATCTGTTGTATCTTATTTTTTATTTTTATTTCACTGTTTATGTATATATGTTTATATGTATATTTCAAATGTTTGTATGTATACAGTATGTTGTATATGTGACTGGTCCTGCTCAACCCGCTCCGAACAGGATTTTAACCAGCGTCTCCAGCATGGGAGGCGGGCGCGCTAATGAGGAGGCTAAAGACTACAGCCTCTAGTGTCAGTAGCTAGTGCGCCTCTTGAGGCTAAGGGAGTGAGGTTTGCACACACTGCACAGCACCTACCAGCTAGGTGCCATTATGTAAATGTGTATTTTTTGTATTCTCTTTGCTCTGGAAGCTTCTGTCACCATGACATATTCCTTGTGTGTGTGTAAGCATACTTGGCAATAAAGCTCATTCTGATTCTGATTCTGATGAACAACTGAAAAAATACACTTATACAAAATACACTTATATTCAAGATATATACTCTGAAAGCAAGTCTAATTATCTTATATGTTTCTTCTCAAGTAAATGTATCATGTTTTAAAGATTTTTTGATCATTTTAAATGGAAAACAAGACAAAAATGCTTGATAACAATAGGATTTTTTTTTGCAATGAATTTAATGAATTAAAGTTAATAAAAATTCAAGGATTTATTTATTTTTATTTATTATTTTTTGTAATTCAATGAATGTTATTTAGAGGTATTTTTAAAAGATGATTTTGTCCTCTTTATTGTTAGTAAGCACGTTTAATACAAAATTTTAAGTTGAGGCACAAGCTGAATAGTCGGTTAAGAGCTAATGATTAATCACTGCAATAATCGACCGAATAGTCGAATAATCGTTATATATATATATATATATATATACAGGTGCATCTCAATAAATTAGAATGTCGTGGAAAAGTTCATTTATTTCAGTAATTCAACTCAAATTGTGAAACTCGTGCATTAAATAAATTCAATGCATACAGACTGAAGTAGTTTAAGTCTTTGGTTCTTTTAATTGTGATGATTTTGGCTCACATTTAACAAAAACCCACCAATTCACTATCTCAAAAAATTAGAATACATCATAAGACCAATAAAAAAAAACATTTTTAGTGAATTGTTGGCCTTCTGGAAAGTATGTTCATTTACTGTATATGTACTCAATACTTGGTAGGGGCTCCTTTTGCTTTAATTACTGCCTCAATTCGGCATGGCATGGAGATGATCAGTTTGTGGCACTGCTGAGGTGGTATGGAAGCCCAGGTTTCTTTGACAGTGGCCTTCAGCTCATCTGCATTTTTTGGTCTCTTGTTTCTCATTTTCCTCTTGACAATACCCCATAGACTCTCTATGGGGTTCAGGTCTGGTGAGTTTGCTGGCCAGTCAAGCACACCAACACCATGGTCATTTAACCAACTTTTGGTGCTTTTGGCAGTGTGGGCAGGTGCCAAATCCTGCTGGAAAATGAAATCAGCATCTTTAAAAAGCTGGTCAGCAGAAGGAAGCATGAAGTGCTCCAAAATTTCTTGGTAAATGGGTGCAGTGACTTTGGTTTTCAAAAAACACAATGGACCAACACCAGCAGATGACATTGCACCCCAAATCATCACAGACTGTGGAAACTTAACACTGGACTTCAAGCAACTTGGGCTATGAGCTTCTCCACCCTTCCTCCAGACTCTAGGACCTTGGTTTCCAAATGAAATACAAAACTTGCTCTCATCTGAACAGAGGACTTTGGAACACTGGGCAACAGTCCAGTTCTTCTTCTCCTTAGCCCAGGTAAGACGCCTCTGACGTTGTCTGTGGTTCAGGAGTGGCTTAACAAGAGGAATACGACAACTGTAGCCAAATTCCTTGACATGTCTGTGTGTGGTGGCTCTTGATGCCTTGACACCAGCCTCAGTCCATTCCTTGTGAAGTTCACCCAAATTCTTGAATCGATTTTGCTTGACAATCCTCATAAGGCTGCGGTTCTCTCGGTTGGTTGTGCATCTTTTTCTTCCACACTTTTTCCTTCCACTCAACTTTTTGTAAACATGCTTGGATACAGCATTCTATGAATAGCCAGCTTCTTTGGCAATGAATGTTTGTGGCTTACCCTCCTTGTGAAGGGTGTCAATGATTGTCTTCTGGACAACTGTCAGATCAGCAGTCTTCCCCATGATTGTGTAGCCTAGTGAACCAAACTGAGAGACCATTTTGAAGGCTCAGGAAACCTTTGCAGGTGTTTTGAGCTGATTAGCTGATTGGCATGTCACCATATTCTAATTTTTTGAGATAGTGAATTGGTGGGTTTTTGTTAAATGTGAGCCAAAATCATCACAATTAAAAGAACCAAAGACTTATACTACTTCAGTCTGTGTGCACTGAATTTATTTAATACACGAGTTTCACAATTTGAGTTGAATTACTGAAATAAATGAACTTTTCCACGACATTCTAATTTATTGAGATGCACCTGTATATATATATATCATCTTTCAAATCATCTGCATCATCTTTATTTTGGGGGCCTTTCTCATTAAATGTTAACATATGCGATTAATTGCAATTAATTAATCGGCATACAATTAATTTGATAATTTTTTTTTTCGAATGACAGCACTAATTCGAAGCTAATTGTTCACCATTCAACTCTATATGGTCATTCGGGCTGCTAATAAAAATGGCCAGAGTTAGCATGCTTACTGCAATGAGTAAGCCAAACAGAAGTGCATTTACTGTTTACCTCTTTCACAACAACTGTGCTGTGAAATGTACAGTTAACATTATTGAAACTATGTCTTGTTATGGCGAAATCATGCTTTAAAATACCTTTGCATTTAGAAAGGAAAAAGCTTGAAGGGTCATCACTGGCCTTTTCTATAAGAAACTTCATTTCAAATAAATGTATGATACCATATTAATTAAAAATCTGTGTTATGGATTATAGGCCATAGTGGTCACTTGTATAGCTATGTTTCTGGTTAGTCTGAGCTATGAAATAGTGAACTATTACTCAATGTGTAAATTCAGAAAAGGTTATGGTAGTATGATAATCTTGATGAGGCTTTGTGGTATCAAAACTGCAATTTCATGCTTTTTTGCTGGTTTAGAATTAAATACACCACAAACTTATCTTATAAATTTAAATTATTTATATGGGCACATCAATGGTAGCCCAGTTTATAAAAATGCATCTAAATGGCAGAAATTACACTTCCACAAATATCTTAGAAAAATGAACGCTTGAAATCTTCAGTTTGCATTAGTTTATTGAGAACTACTAGACAAGAAACAAAAGAGCTGTCATTGTCATGACAGCATAGCGATAATTGTCACAAACATTTAAAAGCTTTCAAATGTACAGACACACAACAATAATAACACTAAAACAGACAGACCTCACTTTTTAGGTATAACCTACATAATGTTGACTCACATTCAGTTTCCTTAAAGATCAAAGCTAGGTTGAATGGCTGTTAAATTAAGAATATAATGTCATGTTTAATGAGAAACACCATGAGGTCCTTATGAAATGGCACTACTGTATGGGGTCAAAGCTCACACTCTCCTGTGGCGTCGCTGTAAGGTTTGACCAGGGCAATCAGTGGCCTTGCAGCCACAAGACTCAATATACATATAAGAGTGGTTGATGTTCGACCCATCAGGGCAAGTCAGAGTCACTTCCTTCTTACTGGTTGTCATTTCCTGACAGCAAGAGCAAGAGTGCATCAGAGAGTTCGCCTCTGCAGAGTATCTGTTTCAACACACAAAAGATTAGTCAGAGGATTACTTGTTGATTATAATGTGTACATATATTTAATTAGAAATGAAGGTCTAGATTTAGGTACTCACATGGAGGAGGTACCACACAAGCCTGTGCAAGAGGTTATTTCCACGGGTGTGGTGCTAATACAGCCTTTGCTAACCAAGAAAGTGCTGTTTCTCTGGACATTACATCTGTTGTTCAGTGTACCTGAGAGAAATGACAAATACAAGATCAGTCTTACACAAGACATTTGGGAAGTTTTACAAAATGGTACACCCTGTACTTCCTGAAATTATGCTAATATTGACTTTTAAGCTCTCAGTATTGACTATTTACAACCAACTATAAATAATGGAGAAGCATGTTATAGCATGACCCCACCACTTTTATCACATACAAATCATGTATGTCAAATTAATACATTTTTTGAATGTGATTTAACAGTCAGTGGATATATTTTTTAGGGCTGTCAATCGAAATGCTTATCACAATTAATCTCCTATATCAATATTTGCTGAAAAAAACACCTATATAAAGATAATTTAATATAATAATCAAAATAATTAATATATGATTAATAATAATCTTTAAAATAATATATAATAAATAAATGTTTGATAAATAAATGATTCAAAGTTATTGCATAATTGTGGCAGATGAGTAAAGCATTGATTTGACAATGCAAAAAGTGGCTTTAGAATACTTTTTCAGTATATTTTTATTTACTGGGTTTATTTAACATCAACCATCAACACAGCAATCCATTTTACAAATGAGTTCATCAATCTGTCCGAGGTAGACTTAAGAGATGTTTTCATAGGACGCGTTCTTACGTTCCATCTGTGCATATGCCTCAAACGGGCGCTTTTGGTGCATCTCACTGTGGTTGCGTTGCGTTTCACTGGTTTTCAGCATCTCTAGCCATAAATGCGGCATTTTTAGGATGCTATCAATTTAAGCCCAAAGTATACTTCAATTTTGATGTGAACAATCAGCGTCTATGTACAGTCGAATGCAAGCCTGTCAAAGTTTACCTTATATAAATGTGCGTGCATACACAGGCAATTGGCGCATGCACGCTATGACTGTTATTAGACACCAGACAATTTCTCTTCAGGAGTTTAGACCCATAAAGATGTCTTTAAATTCCTTCAGACTCAAGTTATACAAATGCAGGTATCGCCTGACCTCCTCAAACACGCACTCTTGACGTGCACATCTACTGTTGTTGCTTTTACCTTCGTCTCCTATTTTTACCGGCGATTACATCTTCTTCTAGTGCTTCTTCATGACAGCAACGGCTCAAATGTGAGTGTTGCCACCTTGTGGACCCACTAGTTTGTTCAAATAATTCCAGGCGCATGCACAGTCTGCGCGTTCAAAGAAAAATCGGACTGCGAGCATTCTGTGCTTGAGCACTGAGATTAGCATCACGCGTGAGCGTCCGTGTCTGACTGAAGTATACTTTGGGCTTTAAATGTAGTATCCCAAGACTTTGGGATTCTGCTCAGTCCAGTTGTCTTTGAACGTTGCCTGTATAGATGGAGTTGCGCTTACTGCCCAGTACTGACTGTGACTTGCAGAAACATGGAGGTAGTACAGTAAGCTTGAAGTGCTCCGTTGGTAGAACAATTCCTTATTACGATGACTTAATTTTGAAATTGCATTATTTTTATATCATTAATTGCACTGAATTTGCATGTTAAATGATTAGCCTTAATTAATCCTGATTTATTTTCCCAAATAAGTATCTCAAATGTCTTAGAAGAGACTCTTACTGTGCATGACATTTTGTACTTACATGATGGACAGCAGCCATCTGCATCCATTGTTTCTGTTCCCTGTAGGAAAAAAAGAAACACCATTATCAATTGACTTCATATAACAGTGTTCCCACAGTTTAAACAACATAGTGTCATGTGCAGGACACTTACAGGAATACAGTCTTCAGGGTTGAAGGGAGGACAAGCGGTCTTAGTCCCAATTGTCACTGGGTTACCATTAATTAGTTCACAATTGTATTTCACACATTTATCATTAGTTGGCTGCCATGTCTGGTTAACCTGTAAGAAAAAAAGAGTAAATGCTTAATGTAGATGCCTAAATGCTATTTAATTTTACTTGCCACATGCAAGTTATAAAAAGCACTTTCCAATGGACTTCAGTCAAAATATTTAACATGAAGAGAACAAAAATGTGAGGAATAGACATACAGTCCATTCAATAGGTAAAATTGTAGTGTAATATTACAAATGCATCTTTACAAAAAAATTCCTCCGTACAAAGAATCTGGATAATATCGGTTGTAAAAATTAAACTAGCACATTAAGATCATAAAACCCACTGAACAGACTGTACGCCTATTCCTTACAGCCTCATTTTCATTTGTTTTCTTGCTGTTTACTCTGAGTAAGGTCTATTCCAATGTTAAAATGCTGATCTAAATGGAATATACATTAATAAAAACTCACCAAGATTGTGTGTGGGACATTATCGTGCACAACCACACAATTAGTGGTCACACACTGTCCACAGCACTGACCAGGAAGAACTTGGTATTCTTGACCCTATAGGACATAAGAGGGAAAAAGGTATAAGATTGACTGACAGCTGACACCTAACAGGGCATTAAAAAAACAGCTATAACTTCTGTGACTCTTTCTTTGCTAATTGTTCACACTCCCCAAATTCTTTGGGGCTTATAAAAAAATAAACAGAGAGGGCACAGAAGCATTTAACCCCAAACCAATAAACAAACAGTTTTTTACACAAAGTGATTGTCACAACTTTTTCTATACCTCTGGACAGTCAGTGTAGCAGTCAGCGATCACACACTCTGGAGCAAATAGCATTGTGTCAGGATCTATGTTCCAACCGCAGGTACACATCATACAAGGATCATAACTTGGCATAGGTGAGCCAGGCTGGAGAGAAAGACCAAGAGAATTATGAAGTGTGTGTCAAAGGTGTTTTAGAGACATGATTAATTAGATTAATCAGGGCATTATGTGATTAATTCCAATACATTTTGTGGTTGGTCTAAAACCCTAGTGCATATAATGTCAAATTGCATTTATATAAAGAACTAATATCTTATCTTACCTGATACACTGTGGTATTAGAGACACAGACTTCCATGGGTGCTGTAAAGATTAAGCAGCAAATGAGTATACAGTAAACATTTGCATTGCACAACACCAAACATTACAGCATTCTAATTTACTGAAAGCGACTGGTTCATACTCACTGCAGTCGTAACCTGGACAGCAGCTCTCTGAAGTTACATTGATGGACAGTGCAAAGCCAGGTGGACACTGGATTGCAGGAACAGGGCACAGACTCATATCGCAATCTACAGAATAATTACAAAAATCGTTGAACATTTTGAGCCAGCTTCTGCATTTCAGTGCAACATTTTTTTTTGGCTGTCTTCAGATCACTTACTGCATTCATAGCTCTCACAGCAGTCCACTGTTGTGTTGACAAGCACTTGTCCGGGCTCATTACAAGTAACTGGCTGCACAGCAGGACAGGTTACAGGCTGGCAATGGACACTGATTGAATCCCCGTCACACTCACATATTTCACATCCACTCTTCCACGTGTCACTGGGCTGCAAAACCAGAAGACCGGATTAAGTAAAGGAGCCATTATGTATGCATGTGAAATCATGTTTTTACATACTTGAAAAAGAGAATTCATACCTTTTTTGGGTTGCCGTCAGGGCCAGTGCAAGCTTGAGGATAAAAAGAAGTAATTAATCAAAATAATTCAGACCATGTCCCCAGTTTTATCAGGATTAATGTGTTTTATGAGTGTTCTTTCAATCGAATATCGAACTCATTACAAATCCTATATTGTATGGCTGAAATAAACAGGATAAAGTACTCACCACAAGAGACAACACAGACATCTGAATAGGAACTGAACAAAATAGATCCTTCCTCACAAAAGCATCCCTCACTCATGCTGGTGCTGGACGTGTCGTTTGAATACTTATCATTGTACCTGCACACCAAATAAAGATTCAATCAGGTATGCTGCAAGAGTTCGAGGTTGGAAAACAAATTCATCAACTAATTTTCTTAATGAAAATATACATTTCTACAGATAATCATTGTTTGATGAATATCAACTGTGCATGTGCTTGTAAAAGGTGTTAAAAATCATTTTAATTACTGAGCATTGCAGGTTGGTTCCACTGCTGGACCACAATGATTGTACACTTTAGAGGCAGGACATGTAATCTCTATGAAACACAAAAGACAAAATCTAAAGTCAAAAAGAATAGTCATCTAGTACACATTTATTTTTGTCATGTTCTGTATGCAAATCTCATGTTTACTATTGTCTGTCCAATATTACCATTTCTGATGTGAAAAATAACCAAGAGGTATTTTTTTTTAAATTTATTTATTTTTTTGTTGTCTTTGATCCTTCAAATGACACCTTTCTGTATAAAGTCTTAAAACTAATTCAAAGTAACACAATATTCTGTATTGGATAACTCAAAAGTTCAGAATATACTGTAGTTATTAAGTGCAATATCAGTTTTATTATTATTCCTTATAAAAGACAGAAAACTATATAGTACCACATTCTCCATTGGTATAACTTCTCCAGTCCACACAAATGCCTTCCTTAGCACAGGCAGAAGCATAGGCTTGTAAACTGGAACAGCCAGAAACCACTGTGGTGCAAACATCAAATCTACAACCCTCCACGTAGACCTCAGGAGAGATTGTTTTGCGGCATTCCTCAAACACTCTGTCATAAGATCACAAGAGAATCAAACCCAATGAACAGGTCAAAGATAATAGGCATTGGGAAGCCATTAAAGCTAGAGTGTGAAATGTTTATGGATATTTTAATACTTTCTCCAAAATCAATTTATACAGAGACAATTATAAGTAAACCATTGGCAAGTTTAAAAATGTCCCTGAAAAGTGTGAACTATCAAAACACTGGTCTGTTTGTTTGAGGGGCTTGTCCAGCCCAACAAAGCAACATTGACTGAACCAATAGTGTAAGTTTAGGGTCGGAATACTTGTTTTTTTGACCAGTGGCAGGTGGGAGTGCTTAGAAAACATGTTTGGAAAACAATCATTATTGCTTCAATTTAGTGCAACTCTAGTGACACAGAAATGCCACACTTCAGCTTTAAAAAGTGAACTGGCTTTTCCCACTATATTTTAAGGGATCCTTGCCTGCTATAGATGAGCTCACAAATAGATGGTTTGCAAGTGCTCTGAGTGCTTTCAGGATGCATGGTGGTAGATAATGGAGCAGGGGTGGGCAGAATACAGTCCTCATTTGGAAGCTGCCAGTCAAAGACTGTTTCAAGGCAAGACATAACCTCACCAGATGTAGAGCTGCAGTCATTCTCTTTGATGTTATCACATGTACCTGTGGGGGAATATGACGATTATTACATATGCATAAATTATTTTCCTTGCATGGCTGTATGCTTGATTTTATGCACCTGCTAGTAATGTGTGTAGCTGAAATAGCCAAATCCGCAAACCACATACTGCGGTGACCACATACCTCTGGCCATGTAGTATATTCTTACTCCTATTTTGATTCAGGCTTAAGAAATGTTAACATGGATATCTGTGTTTTATGAGTAAGTGCTTGTATGAGGAAATCAATCAATCAATCAATCACTCACCACACAGGCCCTCTGTGTTTTTCTGGAAGACTGAGAAAGGCAAGTTAATAGCAAATGTCGTCCCTGTATAGGTAACCTGAGCCTGAATTTCTGGAATCTCCAACATGACTTCGACACCAGTGCTAGTAATAAACAGGTCACCATTTCTGAAAGCCGGGTAGACTTGTTTCTGGTCAATCATCACCTACAATTTACCAAGATATTCCAAAAGAGTGACAATGGGGACAATTGTACAAAAATATATATCTGAAACATTAAAATATTACACGTATAGAAGGTGACAAATAATTACCACATTGCTGACAACATCAGAATTAAGTGCCTGGGTTAAAACAATCTCCTGTGATTTGTACTTTATTTTTAGAGCCTGTGAACAGAAAGAACCTCCAGCACTGCAATACTGCTTATCATGGACAATCATTAGATTTTGTGTCGGTACTGCTTCTTGAAATAATATGTATGAGCAGTTGTTTTCAAATGTATAATCTTGTCCATCAAACGTCACATAATGGTTGCCACCCCATCCGTTACAAAAGCCTGCAAAAATGCAAACGTGTTAACAGTCACTTTGGTAAAGAAAAAGGTTGGCAAAATATACATATAAATGGAACATTATGTGTTAATATACAGTATTTGCAGTGTTACAGATGTAAGATAACCCACGCTAAACTTACATTCACATTCATATGTGAAACAGCAGCCAGTAGCATCATAGACTTTAACTGGGGTGCGACCATTTTCACAGTTGGGAAGCTGAACTGGCTCACACTCATAAGCTTTGTAGACAACAGTGCCATTCACACAGGATGCTGTTGTGCAGTTATCTATCTCCCAGGATTCACCACTCTGTTATTTAATGTGGAAATAAACATATACTGAATAATATACATGTCCATACACATGATGTCATACATCTGTTCTACAAACATTTATGTAGAACAGATGTATGACAAAGTTGAGGATATATTAATCATCATCTGACTTAAGGTGTACCTGTTTTGGTGGGTCAAGTGCATCACAATTAGGCCCAAAGGTTGTATTTGGTACTTCTGAGGTTGTTGTGGTTGTGGACATGAATGTAACAGGGTGTTTTGTGCCCAGAGAACTGTTGATTGCTGTTGAACTAGAATAGGTGGTTGTTTCAGAGGGGATAGTTGGTGATGAAGTAGGCAGGCAAGATGTTGATGTCTTTACAATACTGCAAGTTACATTACAGTATGCCGTAAAGCACCAACCAAAGCCATCAGTCACATTATAAATTAGATCTCCTGAAAAAGATAGAAGTTACAAAATTGTATTTTTATTTTTTTTCTAAATGACAAAAATGGTTCACAAAAGTCAAGAAGTATAGGACTTTCTACCTGGTTGAAAATTTGTGGCATTCACTAAGCAGCAAATACTAGAAGTGGAGGAGAATACAGGAGATTCTGTAGTCACTGGAAGGATGCCAGTGAAAGATGGCAACGTTTGAGTAATGGGTGCGATTGAGGTCTCCATAGATGTGGATGAGTGGAAAACACTGGAAGTGGTACTAGTGAGAGTTGAAAGATTTTCTGTAAATGGTGAAATGGATGATCTGTACATTGTTGTGGTTGTCTCAAAAGCTGAAGTATTGTTCTGAAATAGAGTAGTGCTTTGATCCTTGACAAGGATAGTAGTAGATGGGATTGCAGTTGTGATGGTTAAAAGAGTTGTTTCAGCAGTGAGCAGCTCTGTTGTTGCAGAAACTCCAACAGTGGTAATCTCAGGTGCAGTGGATGACACGGCTCTGATTGTTGTCGATAGAACTGTAGACACTGGCACAGAAGTTGTCATTGTTATTGTTGTTGGTTGGCTTGTTGGACCAGTTGTCACAAACTTTGGTGGCTTGGAAGTGGTGGACAAAGGTGTCTGAGATGTGGTTGTTTCGTTTTCAGTTACAGTCTCAGTTGTGGTTGGTTCTCCAGTAGTTTGAGTAGTGGTAGACGATGCAGTAGTTGTAATGACTCTAATTGGTGCTGATGTTTCTGTAGATGGTTGGACAGTAGTGCTTACCTCCTCGACAATGACAGTAGTGGATGGGATGGCTGGTGTGTTGGTTGAAAGAGTTGTTTCGGCTGTGAGGGGCTCTGTTGTTGAAGAAACTCCCTCAGTAGTAATCTCAGGTGCAGTGGATGACTCAGCTTGAGTTGTTGTAGATACAACTGTTGTAATTGGCACCGTAGTTGTGGTTGTTAGCGTTGTTGGTTGTGTTGAAGTAACGACTCGTAATGAGGTTTGTTTCATTGGCACGGATGAGCTTGCAGATGTTGACGTTTCCGAAGGTGTAGATGTATTTTCTTCAAAAGATGTTGTGGCTATAGTTGTTGTTTGACTTGTTGGACCAGACGTCATCTCCTTTGGCGGCTTGGTAGTGGTGGACAAAGGTGTCTGAGATGTGGTTATTTCATTTTCAGTTACAGTCTCAGTTGTGGTAGGTTCTCCAGTAGCTTGAGTATTGGTAGAAGATGCAGTAGTTGTCACAACTCTTATTGGTGCTGATGATCCTGTAGATGGTTGGACAGTAGTGCTTCCCTCCTCAATAATTACAGTAGTGGACGGGATGTCTGGTGTGGTGGTTGAAAGAGTTGTTTCGACTGTAAAGGGCTCTGTGGTTGAAGAAACTCCCTCAGTGGAAATCTCAGGTGCAGTGGATGACTCAACTTGAGTTGTTGTAGATACAACTGTTGTAATTGGCACCATAGTTGTGGTTGTTAGCGTTGTTGGTTGTGTTGAAGTAACGACTGGTAATGAGGTTTGTTTCATTGGCACGGATGAGCTTGCAGATGTTGACGTTTCAGAAGGTGTAGATGTATTTTCTTCAAAAGTTGTTGTGGCTATAGTTGTTGTTTGAATTGTTGGACCAGACGTCATCTCCTTTGGCGGCTTGGTAGTGGTGGACAAAGGTGTCTGAGATGTGGTTATTTCATTTTCAGTTACAGTCTCAGTTGTGGTAGGTTCTCCAGTAGCTTGAGTATTGGTAGAAGATGCAGTAGTTGTCACAACTCTTATTGGTGCTGATGATCCTGGAGATGGTTGGACAGTAGTGCTTCCCTCCTCAATAATTACAGTAGTGGACGGGATGTCTGGTGTGGTGGTTGAAAGAGTTGTTTCGACTGTAAAGGGCTCTGTGGTTGAAGAAACTCCCTCAGTGGAAATCTCAGGTGCAGTGGATGACTCAACTTGAGTTGTTGTAGATACAACTGTTGTAATTGGCACCATAGTTGTGGTTGTTAGCGTTGTTGGTTGTGTTGAAGTAACGACTGGTAATGAGGTTTGTTTCATTGGCACGGATGAGCTTGCAGATGTTGACGTTTCAGAAGGTGTAGATGTATTTTCTTCAAAAGTTGTTGTGGCTATAGTTGTTGTTTGAATTGTTGGACCAGACGTCATCTCCTTTGGCGGCTTGGTAGTGGTGGACAAAGGTGTCAGAGATGTGGTCAATTCGTTTTCAGTTACAGTCTCAGTTGTGGTTGGTTCTCCGGTAGTTTGAGTATTGGTAGATGATGCGGAAGTTGTGACGACTCTAATTGGTGCTGATGTTCCTGTAGATGGTCGGACAGTTGTGCTTCCCTCCTCGACAATGATAGTAGTGGATGGGATGGCTATTGTTGTGGTGATTGAAAGAGTTGTTTCAGCTGTGAGGGGCTCTGTTGTTGAAGAAACTCCCTCAGTAGTAATCTCAGGTGCAGTGGATGACTCAGCTTGAGTTGTTGTAGATACAACTGTTGTAATTGGCACCGTAGTTGTGGTTGTTAGCGTTGTTGGTTGTATTGAAGTAACGACTGGTAATGAGGTTTGTTTCATTGGCACGGATGAGCTTGCAGATGTTGACGTTTCCGAAGGTGTAGATGTATTTTCTTCAAAAGATGTTGTGGCTATAGTTGTTGTTTGAGTTGTTGGACCAGACGTCATCTCCTTTGGCGGCTTGGTAGTGGTGGACAAAGGTGTCTGAGGTGTGGTTATTTCGTTTTCAGTTACAGTCTCAGTTGTGGTTGGTTCTCCAGTAGCATGAGTATTGGTAGAAGATGCAGTAGTTGTCTCAACTCTTATTGGTGCTGATGATCCTGTAGATGGTTGGACAGTAGTGCTTCCCTCCTCAATAATTACAGTAGTGGACGGGATGGCTGGTGTGGTGGTTGAAAGAGTTGTTTCGACTGTAAAGGGCTCTGTTGTTGAAGAAACTCCCTCAGTGGAAATCTCAGGTGCAGTGGATGACTCAGCTTGGGTTGTTGTAGATACAACTGTTGTAATTGGCACCGTAGTTGTGGTTGTTAGCGTTGTTGGTTGTGTTGAAGTAACGACTGGTAATGAGGTTTGTTTCATTGGCACGGATGAGCTTGCAGATGTTAACGTTTCAGAAGGTGTAGATGTATTTTCTTCAAAAGTTGTTGTGGCTATAGTTGTTGTTTGAATTGTTGGACCAGACGTCATCTCCTTTGGCGGCTTGGTAGTGGTGGACAAAGGTGTCAGATATGTGGTTATTTCGTTTTCAGTTACAGTCTCAGTTGTGGTAGGTTCTCCAGTAGCATGAGTATTGGTAGAAGATGCAGTAGTTGTCTCAACTCTTATTGGTGCTGATGATCCTGTAGATGGTTGGACAGTAGTGCTTCCCTCCTCAATAATTACAGTAGTGGACGGGATGGCTGGTGTGGTGGTTGAAAGAGTTGTTTTGACTGTAAAGGGCTCTGTTGTTGAAGAAACTCCCTCAGTGGAAATCTCAGGTGCAGAGGATGACTCAGCTTGGGTTGTTGTAGATACAACTGTTGTAATTGGAACCGTAGTTGTGGTTGTTAGCGTTGTTGGATGTGTTGAAGTAACGACTGGTAATGAGGTTTGTTTCATTGGCACGGATGATCTTGCAGATGTTGACGTTTCAGAAGGTGTAGATGTATTTTCTTCAAAAGTTGTTGTGGCTATAGTTGTTGTTTGAATTGTTGGACCAGACGTCATCTCCTTTGGCGGCTTGGTAGTGGTGGACAAAGGTGTCAGAGATGTGGTCATTTCGTTTTCAGTTACAGTCTCAGTTGTGGTTGGTTCTCCGGTAGTTTGAGTATTGGTAGATGATGCAGAAGTTGTGACGACTCTAATTGGTGCAGATGTTCCTATAGGTGGTCGGACAGTTGTGCTTCCCTCCTCGACAATGACAGTAGTGGATGGGATGGTTGGTGTGGTGATTGAAAGAGTTGTTTCAGCTGTGAGGGGCTCTGTTGTTGAAAAAACTCCCTCAGTAGTAATCTCAGGTGCAGTGGATGACTCAGCTTGAGTTGTTGTAGATACAACTGTTGTAATTGGCACCGTAGTTGTGGTTGTTAGCGTTGTTGGTTGTGTTGAAATAACGACTGGTAATGAGGTTTGTTTCATTGGCACGGATGAGCTTGCAGATGTTGACGTTTCAGAAGGTGTAGATGTATTTTCTTCAAAAGTTGTTGTGGCTATAGTTGTTGTTTGACTTGTTGGACCAGACGTCATCTCCTTTGGCGGCTTGGTAGTGGTGGACAAAGGTGTCTGAGATGTGGTTATTTCGTTTTCAGTTACAGTCTCAGTTGTGGTTGGTTCTCCGGTAGTTTGAGTATTGGTAGATGATGCGGAAGTTGTGACGACTCTAATTGGTGCTGATGTTCCTGTAGATGGTCGGACAGTTGTGCTTCCCTCCTCGACAATGACAGTAGTGGATGGGATGGTTGGTGTGGTGATTGAAAGAGTTGTTTCAGCTGTGAGGGGCTCTGTTGTTGAAGAAACTCCCTCAGTAGTAATCTCAGGTGCAGTGGATGACTCAGCTTGAGTTGTTGTAGATACAACTGTTGTAATTGGCACCGTCGTTGTGGTTGTTAGCGTTGTTGGTTGTGTTGAAGTAATGACTGGTAATGAGGTTTGTTTCATTGGCACGGATGAGCTTGCAGATGTTGATGTTTCAGAAGGTGTAGATGTATTTTCTTCAAAAGATGTTGTGGCTATAGTTGTTGTTTGAATTGTTGGACCAGACGTCATCTCCTTTGGCGGCTTGGTAGTGGTGGACAAAGGTGTCTGAGTTGTGGTTATTTCGTTTTCAGTTACAGTCTCAGTTGTGGTTGGTTCTCCGGTAGTTTGAGTATTGGTAGATGATGCGGAAGTTGTGACGACTCTAATTGGTGCTGATGTTCCTATAGGCGGTCGGACAGTTGTGCTTCCCACCTCGACAATGACAGTAGTGGATGGGATGGTTGGTGTGGTGATTGAAAGAGTTGTTTCAGCTGTGAGGGGCTCTGTTGTTGAAAAAACTCCCTCAGTAGTAATCTCAGGTGCAGTGGATGACTCAGCTTGAGTTGTTGTAGATACAACTGTTGTAATTGGCACCGTAGTTGTGGTTGTTAGCGTTGTTGGTTGTGTTGAAGTAACGACTGGTAATGAGGTTTGTTTCATTGGCACGGATGAGCTTGCAGATGTTGACGTTTCAGAAGGTGTAGATGTATTTTCTTCAAAAGTTGTTGTGGCTATAGTTGTTGTTTGAATTGTTGGACCAGACGTCATCTCCTTTGGCGGCTTGGTAGTGGTGGACAAAGGTGTCTGAGATGTGGTTATTTCGTTTTCAGTTACAGTCTCAGTTGTGGTTGGTTCTCCGGTAGTTTGAGTATTGGTAGATGATGCAGAAGTTGTGACGACTCTAATTGGTGCTGATGTTCCTATAGGTGGTCGGACAGTTGTGCTTCCCACCTCGACAATGACAGTAGTGGATGGGATGGTTGGTGTGGTGATTGAAAGAGTTGTTTCAGCTGTGAGGGGCTCTGTTGTTGAAAAAACTCCCTCAGTAGTAATCTCAGGTGCAGTGGATGACTCAGCTTGAGTTGTTGTAGATACAAATGTTGTAATTGGCACCGTAGTTGTGGTTGTTAGCGTTGTTGGTTGTGTTGAAGTAACGACTGGTAATGAGGTTTGTTTCATTGGCACGGATGAGCTTGCAGATGTTGATGTTTCAGAAGGTGTAGATGTATTTTCTTCAAAAGATGTTGTGGCTATAGTTTTTGTTTGACTTGTTGGACCAGACGTCATCTCCTTTGGCGGGTTGGTAGTGGTGGACAAAGGTGTCTGAGATGTGGTTATTTCGTTTTCAGTTACAGTCTCAGTTGTGGTTGGTTCTCCGGTAGTTTGAGTATTGGAAGATGATGCGGAAGTTGTGACGACTCTAATTGGTGCTGATGTTCCTGTAGATGGTTGGACAGTTGTGCTTCCCTCCTCGACAATGACAGTAGTGGATGGGATGGCTGGTGTTGTGGTTGAAAGAGTTGTTTCGGCTGTTTGGGGCTCTGTTGTTGAAGAAACTCCCTCAGTGGTAATCTCAGGTGCAGTGGATGACTCAGCTTGAGTTGTTGTAGATACAACTGTTGTAATTGGCACCGTAGTTGTGGTTGTTAGCGTTGTTGGTTGTGTTGAAGTAACGACTGGTAATGAGGTTTGTTTCATTGGCACGGATGAGCTTGCAGATGTTGACGTTTCAGAAGGTGTAGATGTATTTTCTTCAAAAGTTGTTGTGGCTATAGTTGTTGTTTGACTTGTTGGACCAGACGTCATCTCCTTTGGCGGCTTGGTAGTGGTGGACAAAGGTGTCTGAGATGTGGTTATTTCGTTTTCAGTTACAGTCTCAGTTGTGGTTGGTTCTCCGGTAGTTTGAGTATTGGTAGATGATGCGGAAGTTGTGACGACTCTAATTGGTGCTGATGTTCCTGTAGATGGTCGGACAGTTGTGCTTCCCTCCTCGACAATGACAGTAGTGGATGGGATGGTTGGTGTGGTGATTGAAAGAGTTGTTTCAGCTGTGAGGGGCTCTGTTGTTGAAGAAACTCCCTCAGTAGTAATCTCAGGTGCAGTGGATGACTCAGCTTGAGTTGTTGTAGATACAACTGTTGTAATTGGCACCGTCGTTGTGGTTGTTAGCGTTGTTGGTTGTGTTGAAGTAATGACTGGTAATGAGGTTTGTTTCATTGGCACGGATGAGCTTGCAGATGTTGATGTTTCAGAAGGTGTAGATGTATTTTCTTCAAAAGATGTTGTGGCTATAGTTGTTGTTTGACTTGTTGGACCAGACGTCATCTCCTTTGGCGGCTTGGTAGTGGTGGACAAAGGTGTCTGAGTTGTGGTTATTTCGTTTTCAGTTACAGTCTCAGTTGTGGTTGGTTCTCCGGTAGTTTGAGTATTGGTAGATGATGCGGAAGTTGTGACGACTCTAATTGGTGCTGATGTTCCTATAGGTGGTCGGACAGTTGTGCTTCCCACCTCGACAATGACAGTAGTGGATGGGATGGTTGGTGTGGTGATTGAAAGAGTTGTTTCAGCTGTGAGGGGCTCTGTTGTTGAAGAAACTCCCTCAGTGGTAATCTCAGGTGCAGTGGATGACTCAGCTTGAGTTGTTGTAGATACAACTGTTGTAATTGGCACCGTAGTTGTGGTTGTTAGCGTTGTTGGTTGTGTTGAAGTAACGACTGGTAATGAGGTTTGTTTCATTGGCACGGATGAGCTTGCAGATGTTGATGTTTCAGAAGGTGTAGATGTATTTTCTTCAAAAGTTGTTGTGGCTATAGTTGTTGTTTGAATTGTTGGACCAGACGTCATCTCCTTTGGCGGCTTGGTAGTGGTGGACAAAGGTGTCTGAGATGTGGTTATTTCGTTTTCAGTTACAGTCTCAGTTGTGGTTGGTTCTCCGGTAGTTTGAGTATTGGTAGATGATGCAGAAGTTGTGACGACTCTAATTGGTGCTGATGTTCCTATAGGTGGTCGGACAGTTGTGCTTCCCACCTCGACAATGACAGTAGTGGATGGGATGGTTGGTGTGGTGATTGAAAGAGTTGTTTCAGCTGTGAGGGGCTCTGTTGTTGAAAAAACTCCCTCAGTAGTAATCTCAGGTGCAGTGGATGACTCAGCTTGAGTTGTTGTAGATACAACTGTTGCAATTGGCACCGTCATTGTGGTTGTTAGCGTTGTTGGTTGTGTTGAAGTAACGACTGGTAATGAGGTTTGTTTCATTGGCACGGATGAGCTTGCAGATGTTGATGTTTCAGAAGGTGTAGATGTATTTTCTTCAAAAGATGTTGTGGCTATAGTTGTTGTTTGACTTGTTGGACCAGACGTCATCTCCTTTGGCGGCTTGGTAGTGGTGGACAAAGGTGTCTGAGATGTGGTTATTTCGTTTTCAGTTACAGTCTCAGTTGTGGTTGGTTCTCCGGTAGTTTGAGTATTGGTAGATGATGCGGAAGTTGTGACGACTCTAATTGGTGCTGATGTTCCTGTAGATGGTCGGACAGTTGTGCTTCCCTCCTCGACAATGACAGTAGTGGATGGGATGGTTGGTGTGGTGATTGAAAGAGTTGTTTCAGCTGTGAGGGGCTCTGTTGTTGAAGAAACTCCCTCAGTAGTAATCTCAGGTGCAGTGGATGAC
Organism: Myxocyprinus asiaticus; assembly: GCF_019703515.2. Classification (NCBI taxonomy): domain Eukaryota; kingdom Metazoa; phylum Chordata; class Actinopteri; order Cypriniformes; family Catostomidae; genus Myxocyprinus; species Myxocyprinus asiaticus. The sequence goes on along the minus strand of NC_059344.1, from coordinate 65,881,645 downwards.
TCAGCTTGAGTTGTTGTAGATACAACTGTTGTAATTGGCACCGTCGTTGTGGTTGTTAGCGTTGTTGGTTGTGTTGAAGTAATGACTGGTAATGAGGTTTGTTTCATTGGCATGGATGAGCTTGCAGATGTTGATGTTTCAGAAGGTGTAGATGTATTTTCTTCAAAAGATGTTGTGGCTATAGTTGTTGTTTGACTTGTTGGACCAGACGTCATCTCCTTTGGCGGCTTGGTAGTGGTGGACAAAGGTGTCTGAGTTGTGGTTATTTCGTTTTCAGTTACAGTCTCAGTTGTGGTTGGTTCTCCGGTAGTTTGAGTATTGGTAGATGATGCGGAAGTTGTGACGACTCTAATTGGTGCTGATGTTCCTGTAGATGGTCGGACAGTTGTGCTTCCCTCCTCGACAATGACAGTAGTAGATGGGATGGTTGGTGTGGTGATTGAAAGAGTTGTTTCAGCTGTGAGGGGCTCTGTTGCTGAAGAAACTCCCTCAGTAGTAATCTCAGGTGCAGTGGATGACTCAGCTTGAGTTGTTGTAGATACAACTGTTGTAATTGGCACCGTAGTTGTGGTTGTTAGCGTTGTTGGTTGTGTTGAAGTAACGACTGGTAATGAGGTTTGTTTCATTGGCACGGATGAGCTTGCAGATGTTGATGTTTCAGAAGGTGTAGATGTATTTTCTTCAAAAGATGTTGTGGCTATAGTTGTTGTTTGACTTGTTGGACCAGACGTCATCTCCTTTGGCGGCTTGGTAGTGGTGGACAAAGGTGTCTGAGATGTGGTTATTTCGTTTTCAGTTACAGTCTCAGTTGTGGTTGGTTCTCCGGTAGTTTGAGTATTGGTAGATGATGCGGAAGTTGTGACGACTCTAATTGGTGCTGATGTTCCTGTAGATGGTTGGACAGTTGTGCTTCCCTCCTCGACAATGACAGTAGTGGATGGGATGGTTGGTGTGGTGATTGAAAGAGTTGTTTCAGCTGTGAGGGGCTCTGTTGTTGAAGAAACTCCCTCAGTAGTAATCTCAGGTGCAGTGGATGACTCAGCTTGAGTTGTTGTAGATACAACTGTTGTAATTGGCACCGTAGTTGTGGTTGTTAGCGTTGTTGGTTGTGTTGAAGTAACGACTGGTAATGAGGTTTGTTTCATTGGCACGGATGAGCTTGCAGATGTTGATGTTTCAGAAGGTGTAGATGTATTTTCTTCAAAAGATGTTGTGGCTATAGTTTTTGTTTGACTTGTTGGACCAGACGTCATCTCCTTTGGCGGCTTGGTAGTGGTGGACAAAGGTGTCTGAGATGTGGTTATTTCGTTTTCAGTTACAGTCTCAGTTGTGGTTGGTTCTCCGGTAGTTTGAGTATTGGTAGATGATGCGGAAGTTGTGACGACTCTAATTGGTGCTGATGTTCCTGTAGATGGTTGGACTGTTGTGCTTCCCTCCTCGACAATGACAGTAGTGGATGGGATGGTTGGTGTGCTGATTGAAAGAGTTGTTTCAGCTGTGAGGGGCTCTGTTGTTGAAGAAACTCCCTCAGTAGTAATCTCAGGTGCAGTGGATGACTCAGCTTGAGTTGTTGTAGATACAACTGTTGTAATTGGCACCGTCATTGTGGTTGTTAGCGTTGTTGGTTGTGTTGAAGTAATGACTGGTAATGAGGTTTGTTTCATTGGCACGGATGAGCTTGCAGATGTTGATGTTTCAGAAGGTGTAGATGTATTTTCTTCAAAAGATGTTGTGGCTATAGTTGTTGTTTGACTTGTTGGACCAGACGTCATCTCCTTTGGCGGCTTGGTAGTGGTGGACAAAGGTGTCTGAGTTGTGGTTATTTCGTTTTCAGTTACAGTCTCAGTTGTGGTTGGTTCTCCGGTAGTTTGAGTATTGGTAGATGATGCGGAAGTTGTGACGACTCTAATTGGTGCTGATGTTCCTGTAGATGGTTGGACAGTTGTGCTTCCCTCCTCGACAATGACAGTAGTGGATGGGATGGTTGGTGTGGTGATTGAAAGAGTTGTTTCAGCTGTGAGGGGCTCTGTTGTTGAAGAAACTCCCTCAGTAGTAATCTCAGGTGCAGTGGATGACTCAGCTTGAGTTGTTGTAGATACAACTGTTGTAATTGGCACCGTCGTTGTGGTTGTTAGCGTTGTTGGTTGTGTTGAAGTAATGACTGGTAATGAGGTTTGTTTCATTGGCACGGATGAGCTTGCAGATGTTGATGTTTCAGAAGGTGTAGATGTATTTTCTTCAAAAGATGTTGTGGCTATAGTTGTTGTTTGACTTGTTGGACCAGACGTCATCTCCTTTGGCGGCTTGGTAGTGGTGGACAAAGGTGTCTGAGTTGTGGTTATTTCGTTTTCAGTTACAGTCTCAGTTGTGGTTGGTTCTCCGGTAGTTTGAGTATTGGTAGATGATGCGGAAGTTGTGACGACTCTAATTGGTGCTGATGTTCCTGTAGATGGTCGGACAGTTGTGCTTCCCTCCTCGACAATGACAGTAGTGGATGGGATGGTTGGTGTGGTGATTGAAAGAGTTGTTTCAGCTGTGAGGGGCTCTGTTGTTGAAGAAACTCCCTCAGTAGTAATCTCAGGTGCAGTGGATGACTCAGCTTGAGTTGTTGTAGATACAACTGTTGTAATTGGCACCGTAGTTGTGGTTGTTAGCGTTGTTGGTTGTGTTGAAGTAACGACTGGTAATGATGTTTGTTTCATTGGCACGGATGAGCTTGCAGATGTTGATGTTTCAGAAGGTGTAGATGTATTTTCTTCAAAAGATGTTGTGGCTATAGTTTTTGTTTGACTTGTTGGACCAGACGTCATCTCCTTTGGCGGCTTGGTAGTGGTGGACAAAGGTGTCTGAGATGTGGTTATTTCGTTTTCAGTTACAGTCTCAGTTGTGGTTGGTTCTCCGGTAGTTTGAGTATTGGTAGATGATGCGGAAGTTGTGACGACTCTAATTGGTGCTGATGTTCCTGTAGATGGTTGGACAGTTGTGCTTCCCTCCTCGACAATGACAGTAGTGGATGGGATGGCTGGTGTTGTGGTTGAAAGAGTTGTTTCGGCTGTTTGGGGCTCTGTTGTTGAAGAAACTCCCTCAGTGGAAATCTCAGGTGCAGTGGATGACTCAGCTTGGGTTGTTGTAGATACAACTGTTGTAATTGGCACCGTAGTTGTGGTTGTTAGCGTTGTTGGTTGTGTTGAAGTAACGACTGGTAATGAGGTTTGTTTCATTGGCACGGATGAGCTTGCAGATGTTGACGTTTCAGAAGGTGTAGATGTATTTTCTTCAAAAGTTGTTGTGGCTATAGTTGTTGTTTGAATTGTTGGACCAGACGTCATCTCCTTTGGTGGCTTGGTAGTGGTGGACAAAGGTGTCAGAGATGTGGTTATTTCGTTTTCAGTTACAGTCTCAGTTGTGGTTGGTTCTCCGGTAGTTTGAGTATTGGTAGATGATGCAGAAGTTGTGACGACTCTAATTGGTGCTGATGTTCCTGTAGATGGTCGGACAGTTGTGCTTCCCTCCTCGACAATGACAGTAGTGGATGGGATGGTTTGTGTGGTGACAGAAAGTGTTGTTTCGGCTGTGAGGGGCTCTGTTGTTGAAGAAACTCCCTCAGTAGTAATCTCAGGTTCAGTGGATGACTCAGCTTGAGTTGTAGATACAACTGTTGTAATTGGCACCATAGTTGTGGTTGTTAGCGTATTTGGTTGTGTTGAAGTAACGACTGGTAATGAGGTTTGTTTCATTGGCACGGATGAGCTTGCAGATGTTGACGTTTCAGAAGGTGTAGATGTATTTTCTTCAAAAGATGTTGTGGCTAGAGTTGTTGTTTGAATTGTTGGACCAGACGTCATCTCCTTTGGCGGCTTGGTAGTGGTGGACAAAGGTGTCTGAGATGTGGTTATTTCGTTTTCAGTTACAGTCTCAGTTGTGGTTGGTTCTCCGGTAGTTTGAGTATTGGTAGATGATGCAGAAGTTGTGACGACTCTAATTGGTGCTGATGTTCCTGTAGATGGTCGGACAGTTGTGCTTCCCTCCTCGACAATGACAGTAGTGGATGGGATGGTTTGTGTGGTGACAGAAAGTGTTGTTTCGGCTGTGAGGGGCTCTGTTGTTGAAGAAACTCCCTCAGTAGTAATCTCAGGTGCAGTGGATGACTCAGCTTGAGTTGTTTTAGATACAACTGTTGTAATTGGCACCATAGTTGTGGTTGTTAGCGTATTTGGTTGTGTTGAAGTAACGACTGGTAATGAGGTTTGTTTCATTGGCACGGATGAGCTTGCAGATGTTGACGTTTCAGAAGGTGTAGATGTATTTTCTTCAAAAGATGTTGTGGCTAGAGTTGTTGTTTGAATTGTTGGACCAGACGTCATCTCCTTTGGCGGCTTGGTAGTGGTGGACAAAGGTGTCTGAGATGTGGTTATTTCGTTTTCAGTTACAGTCGCAGTTGTGGTTGGTTCTCCGGTAGTTTGAGTATTGGTAGATGATGCGGAAGTTGTGACGACTCTAATTGGTGCTGATGTTCCTGTAGATGGTCGGAGAGTTGTGCTACCCTCCTCGACAATGACAGTAGTGGATGGGATGGTTGGTGTGGTGATTGAAAGAGTTGTTTCAGCTGTGAGGGGCTCTGTTGTTGAAGAAACTCCCTCAGTAGTAATCTCAGGTGCAGTGGATGACTCAGCTTGAGTTGTTGTAGATACAACTGTTGTAATTGGCACCGTAGTTGTGGTTGTTAGCGTTGTTGGTTGTGTTGAAGTAACGACTGGTAATGAGGTTTGTTTCATTGGCACAGATGAGCTTGCAGATGTTGAAGTTTCAGATGATGTAGATGTATTTTCTTCAAAAGTTGTTGTGGCTGTAGTTGTTGGTTGGATTGTTGGACCAGACGTCATCTCTTTTTGTGGCTTGGTAGTGGTCGACAAAGTTGTCTGAGATGTGGTTATTTCATTCTCTGTTACAGTCTCAGTTGTGTCTGGTTCTCCAGTAGTTTGAGTAGTGGTAGATGATGCAGTTGTTGTGAAGACTCTAATTGGTGCTGATGACTCTGTAGATGGTTGGGCAGTAGTGCTTCCTTCTTCGACGATGACAGTTGTAGATTGGATGGCTGGTGTGGTGGTTGAAAGTGTTGTTTCTGTTGTTTGTTCTCCTGTGTTCTCCGGTGTTGATATATATGTCAGTGTTGCTGAGAGTGTTGTGAAGGCTTTACCAGTGATGGTTGCAAGAGTTTTTGTAATGGGTGCAATTGAAGTTTTTGATGATATTGTTGACACGCTTGTATTTTGTGCCACTGTGGAACTTACAGTTTCTGTTGTTTTCTTTGCTGTTACCGACGATGTTAATGTTTGTGTTTTAGGTGATATTGTAGATGTTGACATTAGAGATACTTGTTCTTGAGTTGAATATTTTGGTTTCTGTGTAGAATCAGTTATAATAAGTTCAGTTGTTTGTTGACTTAACTGTCCACTTGTTGTTATTTCTTCTGGCCTGCTAGATGTGGATACAACTTCTTTAGTTGTGGTTGTTTCTTCCTTAATTTCAGGAGAAGTGTATTCTGTGATGAAGTAAAAATGATTTTAAATCTTAACAGCTTTAAGCTACAGGCAAATTTCATTCAGAATTTGAAGAATCAGAATCTAAGAAGATTCAGACTGATATGAATGTTTTTAAATGATGATGTCTAGAGAGAAGTTGAGATTTTTTCTAATTAAATTAATATAAATGAACAGCATTCACCAAATACATTAGAGTTGCAATATATGAAAGTCGGCCATAAATCACATAAATGAAGAAGTACCTGGTGTGCTGAAGAAAAAAACTGTTGTTGGGGTTGTTGTTGATTTTTGTGTTGTAGTTAGTGTGGATGGAGTTGTTGGGACAGTAGTTGTTTCACAAGGATTCAAAGACCTCTCAATAGTTCCATTGACTGAACATCTGGCTGTGATACAACCTCCCAGTCCATCCGTTGTGTGATAAATGATATCTCCAAAGTGGTACTGTACATAATTATGTTGGCATGTACATACTTCAAATGAAGAATAAGTATCAATTAGTTGACTCTCTATTCTACTTTTATAATTTTCATACTAAAGCATAATGGAAATACACAAAATCTCACCATTTACATCAAAGTCACAGATAACACCAAATGAAGAACAATAACTGCATGGGGGGAAAAGGATAACACGATAATCTTAAATATTAATGCACATAAATTAAAGTTAATATAATTTATAAAACAATTACTGACAGAATAAACTCTTTTGACATTCCACCACAAATAAACCAAAACAAAACACTGACATATATATATACAAAAACAGAAACTATTAGAAAATATAGACATACCATGTCTGACAATTCTCAGTGGTTGGCACCTGCTGGCCAGTCTCATAATGTAACATTCCTACAAAGCAGCCACAATCTTCCTGCTTTACACATTTCATGTTGTCCTCATCAAAAATAGGCTGCTCAGGAGGGCATTTAGGATAGCAACCTAAAAAGGGTGGTGGTGGTTTGGGAGGTGGGGTTGTGGGGTGGATTGGGGATGAACAACAAGCAACCATAAAAATCTTCTTTTTGGGATGGAATTACTTTTTCTACTCAGAAAAACACAAACCAGATAAAACTACTTAAGAATTGTTGCTTTTGTTTTGGGTCAATAAAGTTACAAATAAAAAAACGAAAATATAAAATGTGTTACGTTCATTAACGGACTGGGCGGTCGAAAATTTGACTTTTTAATCACGCTAAATATGAGTATTTTAGAGCAAACCATATTGTTTTTCACAATAGTGTGCAGATCCCTTCACAATTATGAGTTATCACCTTCAAGTGCTGGTATATGATAGGAGCAATGCCCAGTTGGATTTCTGCAGGTCTGCATACAGGGAGCTCCACAAGGTTTGTAATGCCACTCACATTCACCAGGGGGGTTGTAAAAATCACAGAACAATGCTGCAATAAAAAAGGCATAATCTTAATCTTAAGTGTTTGAGGTGTACTGTTAAAAGTCATTGCCTACAGCATGTCTAATGAAAATTATTTAGCTATATCAGTGACTCACGGCATATTTTAGGCGTTCTCCAGGTAACACAAGCTCCAGCTTCATTACAGGCTTGTGCATAGGCTGATACAGCAGTGCAGAAACACTCATAATCTCCACCACTATCACAGGCACATGAGTCTCTCACGCAGGCTTCAAAGAAAGGAGTGGGATCCACCTTTAAAGAAATATTCAAAACAATGTGGCTGGTACTTAGCTATTTTTTAGTACAATTTTTTAAAAGATTCTTGAGGGGCTGTTTGGGGTTCCTCGGATGCCACACTGGAGGAACCCTATAGAGAAATGATTGGCAACCTTTAAAGGAGTTTCAAATATTCTATTTATGTCTTCCAGAAACAGTTGAAACTCCAGGAACTGCGTACACTACAGTAATAATTGATTTACTTTTTATTGTTCTTGCTTAAACTAAGAGTAAGTTTCTCAGACACCTGAATGGGTGCCAAGAAGTTCTCCTGAGGGTCCCACCAGTGTGGCACCTGAGGACCCTCAAATGGTGCCTCAAGAATCTTTTAATATTGGAGTTCAATATATATCAGCTTATTGAAAGTACTTGTGAGTGGCAAGTTGAGAAGACATTGCTAGTGAGGATGCTGCACTGCCTCTGGGACCAGGCTTCCCTGTAGGGATTATGGACACATGGCTCTTGGATGGCAATTGCATCTGGGCAACTGGAGAACTTCCAGCTATTTCCAAATTGCAGGGCTTCGAAAGCAACTGCTTGACTGCGAGTAGTGAAGTCATTGTTTGCGTTCCCATCAAAGTTTCCACACAGACCACAAACTCGGCCCTGTCAAAAGGAAGGGAACTTTCTGAATTAATAATCTGAATCTGATATTTGTGCTTAATATATAGAGTTGCCTTGCCAGATTTACTCACACTATACTCTGGACTCAGCTTGATATGTATAGTTGTTTTTCTGTCCCACATAAGCATCAGTCCATTATTGGCTTCAATCACCAAGTAAAGTCCCATGGTGCGCATCTGGTAGGGAATGTCATCCCCTGCATCTCTTTGAAAAACTTGGAAGGTTCCATCTGTCAATCTAAGCTCATTGTTCTGAAATATAATGGCAATTATTCAATTCTTATACTTTTCTAATCGAAGCTTTGGTACAGTTGCATTGGTGAACACAGAAAGTAAGCTAACTCACTCCTAGAAAGAGCTTGATAGCCTTGGAACAAGTGGTGCCAGTGGTCCCACAGGGAACATTTTCAGTGATGACTCTAAAAGTGCCACTTGTGCTGTTGCAGAAGTCCTGGTCATGCCGTAAAAGATAGTTAATATTTACATTAAAAGTTAACATATACATAAAGAAGCCTGAAACTATTTGGACACTTTAGTCACAATTACACATGTACTGTATGTCATTGCATTATATGGCAAAATTTCAAAGCAAGTGACATCTGCAAACACAAGCTAGTAGAGCTTTTCTCAGAACTACTGTAACTTCACTTTACTGAGCAATTTATGCAAGTATACATATAATTATTATATTTAAGTTTTAACCCTGATTGTTATTATTTATGCCTATAGTTTCAAATTGAACTACAATGTTAATACCTGAACAAGGCTGTATTCACAGTTTCCACTAAACACAAATCTTTTCTCATCAAACGTTCTGTAATGGCCATCTCCATATATGCTGCATGTCCCACTGCACTGGTTTGTGGTACACTGCCATCTTCTAGAGTTACAAGTGCTATAAAAACAGTTAGTACATTATAATAAAATATTATACAGAATATGTAAATAATTACAAATCTGCAGTTGCACATACCATGTATTACAGTCAGCTGTAATGGTTTCCCCAGGCTGGTAGGCAACTCCGTTATGGATGCATGGACACAGGTCTTCAGTTATACAACCACCGTTTCCATCTGACACCAGTCCAGAGGGACACACACAGCCAGACACACACTCTGTGCTGATCTGTAAATGTTCCACTTAAGAGTCATTGAATGTGCAACCTTTCATTTCAGTTGACACTTTCAATCGCTTAAATGAAAGTTCATGTCATTCTAAATATGCTGTTACTTTTGAAATAGAACACAAAACGAGAGCTTTTGAAAATGTTCACTCTACTCTTTTCTGTACAGTTCACTACAGTTTATAGTCAGCATGTCTGCAAGCACCTACAAGCCAAGCGCTTACAAAAAAAACAAAAATCCCACCATAAATGTACCATAAAAGTAGTCATATGAACTACCTTTAGAGTGCCTTTGTGGTGTTTTTGAAAATGTTCTTGTCAGATGTAGTCACTATGAACTGTTGTTGTATAAGAAAGAACTGTAAAGAAAATGTAGCAGCAAATGTGTATGACATGAGGGTGATCCAATTATTGTGTCGTTCAATTTTGAGTAAACTATTCCTTTAAATTGATTGAAGAAACTCACACAGGCCATGTCCAGTGTTTTGCAGCTCTTCTGACATTCTGATCCTGCGGAACCAGGACTAGCGCTGGAGCAGTTGAAAAACATCATTGGCGCTTGGCAGTCTGAAGTAAAATTATAGAATCAAGAATGATGGTGTAACTCACTTGAAGGTATGAGTGTAGCAAAATAATGACAGTGATGATATCTCATAAAGTACTAAAACACAAGGTTTTAAATGTACACATTTAAATATACATTAGCTTAGTTTCCCCACTACTTTACACACACATACAAGGCACACACCTTCCTCACTGAATCCACCAGTGCAGGTCAGTTTCCCGTGCTTGCAAATGCTGAAATGTAAATATCAGTTAGTAACCTTTATTTAACCAGGTAAAAAGAATTAATGATTATTATAATATATTATATTTTACAGTAATATTTTAAATGGTTATTTAAGTATATTTTATTATATAAGTATATTGTCTATTTTATACCATATTGTATTATATTGAAATTTAACTGTCTCCATCTCCTTACCATGACCCTCCATCTTTGGTGATGATGTCTCCAGCAGGAATAATTTTGCCTGAATCGTAACACGAGCAGCTGATCGATTCAACACAATCGCCATTCTCATTCATGTATGTTCCCTCTGCACAGCCACAGCCATCCACTGGCACAAAGTCAATAGCGCAGGTGTTGTCTGATTGGCCGAGGGATCGGCAGGTGCGGTCACAGCTGGTCATTTGATAAGAGTAGACAGTGGTGCTGGGGCAAGTTAGCATGTATTTGCCTGTGGGGAAAAGGGGAGGCCATTTATTAGAGTTTAATTACAATCATTAAGGAGAAGCAATTATATTTGTTTCACTTAGTGAGAAATTGAATATTTTTACTATACCCAACAAAACTTGCCATCACTTCACAATCTGTTTCAACTATGCTTATTTGCCACAATCTATATTTTTAAGGCAATTAGGCAAATCAAGAACATCTCTGACCAAAGACTTTTGCCTTACATAAAAAAAAACTAAACACCAAAACAGTAAAGCTATTTAGATTAGACTATGAAATGATCTCATGCCCATTTCTGAGAGGAAATCAACTCACTGCAGGCAGCAACTCTCCATCCATCAAGAAGAATCCCTCTGGCAGCACATGCATGTACATATGAGGATAATGCAGCACACATGCAGTCTTCACTCTTCTCACAGTTACAAGTGTCATATATACAGTCCTACAATGATTGGAAAAGTTAAAAACAACTTTAAAACAAAAAAGTTTAACCCTTAGGCACTGTTCATCATTAAATCATCTTCCAGTTGATCCCGGTCAAAAGTGACCGAAAACAATAAACGTGTAATTTTTTTAACTGTTATGATAGAAATGTAACAACTCTAAATTCAGTCATGTAAAAGCACTAAAGTTGTGCATTTTGGGTGGGTTTTTGGGCATTTAGACCTTTTTTATTATTATTATTTACTCATTTATTTACCTAGATGACCTTGAACTAGGAGCTTGAAAATGTACTTTTTGTTTTAATTTTTTTAATGAATATTTTCTCAAACACTGAACCAATCCTCATAAATTATATATCCTTTGAAAGCTTAAAGTCTCAAAAATCAAACTGTGCTGTCCATTTAAAAAATAAATAAAAGCCAGATGAAATTCAAAGTATAAACACTAGATGGCTGCAGAGAGCTACTTATTGTAAATTGGTATATGTCTCATCACTGTCACGACTGCTATGTTGATTGGAACTGCACCCAAGAATTTCACACACCATTGCACTTGTGTATATGGCTGTGTGACAATAAAGTGATTTGATTTGATTTGATTTTGATTATTCATCTCTGGTTGACGAGAAGATGATTTCTAGATTTGGTCACAAGTTCTGCATTTAGATATATATTTAAACATTATCAAAGACTACTCTTACATTTTAGCATTTTGTATGATTTGTTTGAGTTTATTTTGTCAGTTTTTTTCATACCTGAAATGAGTAGAATAACAAGTTATAACTAAATTTATCTCTGGTTGTAACCAGACTCTTGATGTTTGTTAGTCTCACCCATTCATGTCTTTGTGCATTCATGTCTGCATTGTGGCTTTTTTATATAATTAATAATGATAAAAAAAAAAAAAAAATCAGGTTTTTTATGTTTCCCATTCATTTCCTATAGCAGTCACTTTGGACCTGGAACAGTACAAGTGTAACTTTTTTTGATCGAATCAACTCCAATTTCTTTGTGTGTGTTCAGATATCAAATGGACGAAAAGTCACTAAGTTTCGTACCAATCAGATAATGGAAACCAGTTTTATTAAAGAAACAAATTGATTTCGGTCAAAATTGACCGAACTGTGCATGAGGTTTAAAAGAATGAACATAATTTTACTTACTGCTTTGTAAACATCAGGGCTGATTTCAGAGTGACAGGGGGCGAACACACCCGAGGGGTCTGACAGCAGGGAACACCAGTGCTGGGCATATTTTTCTGTGTAGCAAAAAGTATTTGTGTAGAAAAATGATCAGTCCAAAGTTGTAAGGACAAACTGTTGGCATATCATGGATTTTGAATGCAGTGTGCAAATTACACAATGACTTTCAGGTGGGGCAAGAAATGTCTATCAATTTTCAGGGTACAATCTGCTTGTCTTACGCAACCCAAATTGTCTTTCGGTGCCCCTAGTACAGTTAGCCAAATGTCAGCTATCCAAAACATTTTTGTGCTATGTAAAACTAATACAGAGATATTTCTGTTTTGTCAATGTTCTGATGTTCATAATTCGCACCCTAGTCGCATGACAAAAAGAGAGTAAATTCACACCATTTTCAGTGCTCAGACTGCAGGGATGCTCAAAGCTTCTTCTAATATCAGGGCAACTTGCTCTTGTCTTCCAGGTGTTGGCAAAGTCCACCGCTGTTCCTTCCCTCAGTCCACCGATGGTTGTAAAGTCATCAGTCTCAATGTTGTTGAAATTGCCACAAAGACCTGCAGAGGGTTTTTTTTTTTTTTTTCTTAAATTAATTCATGTAGGACATGGGTAGTTGACATGACATTTCAAGCAGTTTCAGCAGTGTCTTGCTGTGTGACATGCTATAATGTACCAACAACAATTTTAAACATATTAGGTTACATGTTTAGTATACTTCTAAAAATTCATTCATCACACCCAGTGACAATACAAAGACAGAATGTTTAACTTCATTTAATGCTGCTTTTGTTCTGAATATTGCACAAGAATGTTTAAGATCAGTGTGTTTATAAGAAGAGGTGTGTTAAAATAAATACCGCATGTTTCTCCTTGGTACACTGAATCGACTGTCATGTAGAGTTGCATTAAGGGTACAAGCTGGATCTCTAGACGAAGCCCAATCCAATGGGCATGAATGATAATGTAGAATGACGAGGGCTTGAAAATGCTCACCTCAGCTGAAAAAAAAAAAATATATATATATATATTTTTTTAATCCATTCATCATATAACTTATCTTTAGTTAATGATCACTAACCATAATTTGATTACCTTAACATTTAACAATATTCAACTTTATCTGATATTAATTTCATAATATGATTGTTCTATTTAGTTCAGGTACGTTTATGCATATTCAGCTATATTTGTGTGCTTGATTATTATTTTTTGAAAACTTGTTTTTTTGTTTTTTGTTTTCTAAATTTACCCTTCTCAGGTTTGTTGCCTACCTGTAAAAAGTGGCAGCTGGGTAATTATTCTGTTGACCTCAACATTTCCACTTGAATCCACTTTGATCACCTGTAGTTAAAATAGAAAAACGATTGGTTTGAAATGTTCATAAGATGCACAGAGAATGCTGCAGTGACATGAAGAGTGAGGGCAACTTGATCAGGTTCAGTAAACTAATCATTTATTGAACTTTTTCATTGAAATATTTTTTTGTACTTACAAAAGCTCCATCAAACAATGCCAACGTTATTGTCTTCAAACAGGTCTCGGATTCAGTCACACCACATTTCACCAGGTCTCCATGAACTGTGAAATCTGTGCCTGTGCATTGCTTTCAAATAGAAGGACATATTGATCAGCTGAGTAACAACTTAATTAGTGAGTAATAAAAACAATTTGAATTTGCAGTTTTGAAACTGGAAATTGCAGTGCCAACTATGAAGGCTACAACTGCAGTGTGTTATGAAATATTTTATTTAGCATAGCTACAGCTTTCAGACATTTTAAGAGTCCAAACATCTTTTGGGGTCATTGTATGTAATGTAGTTGTCTTATAGAGATAACTGCCTGCCAGTTAACATACTTTGGAGAGGACATAAGAGCAGTCTCCGTGAAAAGTGTAGGCTTTTCCATCAAATGTTGTAATATGGGATCCACCCTCAACTGAGCATGTATGAGGGCAATCCTTTTCATTGCAATTCCACTGCCCCTGTGCACAGGTACTAAATGGGAAATAATAAGGTAAATTTAAAAATATACTTTGATTGTTACAACATTCCATCTTTTTAAGCATTTTTAAATAAAGAAAATAATAACAGGAGTAAAAGAGCATATTCAATCAAAAGTGTTGGGAAGTGGAGGCTCACCATTCTCTGCAGGTAGTGGTGTAATTCTCCCCAGGGGCGTATGTTTTATCACCAAGGACACAGGAGCATTGATTAATGGGTATACAGCCAGTGTTGGTTATATCATCAAAAACAGTGCCTTAAAGAGAGAGAAAAAAACACATAGCCATTGGTTCATTGAAATGTTCCCTCCTTTTTTTCTGTTTTTAGAATATAATCTGAAATTCACAGTGAAGTGTGTTTCAGTGTTCATTTACTTTCTCCTATCCCAGCTTAATATGCGAAGTCAACTATAAGTAAGCCATGTGTACAGTTAACATAAAGCGAACATAGAAGATAAATGTAGATGATAGATGAAAATGGTGTCAATTAAAAGCGCAATCAATGCAATCACTAAATTACTTTTAGATGGTGATACTTCCAGTAAGGAAAACCATGATAAAAAAGACTGTACCAGGAGGGCAGAAGCATCCATCAATGCAGTGGTGTTCACACACTTGCCCTCTTTCATGGTTTGTACAAGTGTCAGTACAGGGATTTCCACACTCGTGGTACACCATGCTTTCTGGACACGGATTTGCTGCACCAATCAAAAAGAAGGGACATACTATTGAGAAAGCATCAATCATTGAAAGAAAAGACTCTAAATACAGAATGCTCAAACTGTGACACAAACAATAACAAAGGACTGAATACTGTAGGTGCAAGTAGCCATCAAACACAAAGAACCCCTTTAGCCCATAAGTGCAGAAGTCTATTATCTACTGTATAATCTATAAAAATTTAAATAAAAAAAAACCCACACAGACACAGTTCATGAAATATAACCAAAAGGTAAAAGTGTACATTTATGTGACTCTAGCGCCACCAATAGTCAAATTAATACATTTTTTAATCAATTAGTACTGGTGTGCTTTTCAGAGTTTTGGTCCCAATTATGTGTTTCTACCATTTGTGATAAAAAATAAAATAAGATAATATGCACAACAATAGCACTTCGTGTTTGGACCTTTAATAGGCACTAAGAGAACATGGGCATGGCATACTCACGGCAAAAATATTCTGTTCTCCAGTCTGCAGGCCTGCCACCTGCATGTATACACTGTCTAGAGTACTCGGCAATAGACTTGCACAAGCAGAAGGATCCAGAGCTGTTGCAATGGCACATATCTTTCATACAAACTTTGACAAAAGGATCGATGGAGACCAGACTTCTGCAATCATTGAACACTGTACTGGAGAAGATATCATGACAAAAACGCTGTGGGGAAAGAGAAGCAGCATAGAGTCAAGCAAAATTATAGCCAATAAAGCAGTAAAAAAAAGCAGGTACAGATGATCCGATAACTGAGTTAAACACTTCTAACGGTCATTGGGTAATTTTTGTTTGTTTGTTTTTTGGGGGGGGGGTTTTCATAAAAAAAAAAACAACTAAAAACCAGGCATTTCTATAGGAAAAATTAAGCATTAATTAGTTAATCAAACCTAACTGGATTTACTTAAATAAACATATTACATAGTATGTATTTTATGTCAATTCTGAAAATGTCCATATGTTTTGTTTGAGTGCACTGGGTGGAAAGCTTTGCACATACACACACACCCACACACACAGTGGTGGATTTAGGCATGGGCGACATGGGCCGGGGGTGGCACGGACCCAGGGTGCCATACAAGCTAGAATTTCAATTATGTTAAATGCAGTACATTAACATATGGAGGTAACCATGTACAATAAGGTTTGATACGTGAACATTAGCCTACCTCCTGTCACCTTGTACATTGCTAAACAGTCCAGTGGTGTGGTGTGGACAATTCTTACCTCATCTCCACAGTTTTCATCAAGAGATGTTTTGTCTTCCTCACAGACTTCTGTTGGACCATCCATCTTCCAGAGGTTTCCAAACTCAGAAATAGACAGCGTAGCTCCTAGAATGAGAGGTGTATTTATTGTTTTTATTTGACAGACAGATATTTGCCTTACAACCTAAGTTATTGCCTTTGTCACCATGAAAAGTAAGAAAGAGGTCAACATTGTTAATAATACCATCACTGATGAATTCATTATAAAGTTGGATTCCGTTGAAGTCACCGCACAGTCCACATGTTTGGTTTTTGTACTTTTCATCTAACTTGACCTGAAAAACACAAGAAAAGACAATTATATCAGGCCTGTATTATGTTCAAGTAGGAGGAATTGGTGGTGCTTCATGGCACATTATGGCTTGTTTAGGGGTCTCCTTACCATGAAAGCATCATCTTCATTCCACATGGCTACTAGCCCTAAAACAGCCTTGACTGTGATGTAAGAATTCATTTTCTCAATGAAAAATCCAGGACTGCTAAATGGAAGTGTCACTCTACAGAAAGAATGAATAGAGTGTCAGACATTTTTCCACTCGAGTCCACTTCGAGAATGGCCTGAAAAAAATACTATACAATTACAATCACTTACATTTGGCCCCCAACATTGACGGAGCCTTTGGTGAGCTCTATAACTGCTCCCTCTAGTTTTAAAATGATCTTGCTGATTGTTGGTTCATTGTTGACCACCTGATGTCTCAACTGGATGTTGAAATCTTCATAGCTATTCCGACAGTCTGAGGTCAGAATGTAGTTACAGGCGGTTGAGAGTTGGAAGTAGTCCCCATCATAGGTCTTGAAATGGTAGTTACCCCAAGTGCTACAAACCAGATCATTGTGTTGTGAACCCAATCCTGTTAAACAACAGATCTAGTTAGTTCATGTTTTAATGTGGCTTGTGAAGAAATTCTAGATTTGAAGGATTTCGAGTTTTTATACCTGAAATCATGTGTGTTGTCACGGCTGGAAGGATATTCATCGTTGTGAGAACCACTGGGAAATTTACAGAAATCTTCATCAATTTGGAAGTATGGACAAGTGCATTGATTGAATAAATAATTTACATGAAGCTAAAACTTTTTTTGTTGTAGTAAATATAAAGAATTGCAATAATTTACATTTGGGTTGTTGACACGTCTTGCGGTATGACATGCTATTCGCCATCACTTTGGTAATGCTTTTATAATTTTTATTCATTGTAGTTTTACAAGCTCATATTAAATGAACTACTACATGGAATATTTGTACTTATAAAAATTCATTCATTCACACCCAATTTAAAATGAACTAGTGAAGACAATCAATGTGATTTAAAATTGTGGAAAAAATTGTGACCAGTTACAGGACCGAAGATACACACTTTTCCTTACACTTTTATAGAAATTTTAAACTAAAATATTAATGTTGGTTAAAGAAAAGAAAAGGTACATGAATAAAGTATGTTATGTGTCAACAAACAATTGTATTATTGCTCTTATCTCGTAATTTTTTTACTCAAAGTTATATTCCCCTTTAAATTATTAGAATCATTTCTGCCTTTAACAACGATTATATAATTAATTATTTAATTATTATTTCAAACATAACATTGTATAATTATGTATCATTGCACATATTATATAATTAAGTTATAACCCTATTCATTCCACCAATTTAAACACATTTATTATTCTTACAAAGAAAATAAGCAATCTTACAGGCATTGTACAGTATTTAAAATTAAATTAAAAATTAAAAAGTATTTGGAAACATCTGTTGCAAATTTGTCTTACCGGTTTGTGTTGCAGCAAGCCCAATGGATAGTGTCATACATATTAGCACTCCTCTAGATATTACCTTTAACATTTCCATGGTGGTTTGTGGAGTGTCAAACTCACCACCGGTTCAATGAGAAAGACACACTCCTATACTCAGAGCTTTATACCTCTTGATGGGGACATAAGAGTCAAGTAAAGGTGGGGCCAAAACCATGTTTATCTTGAATGACAGCATAATCTAAAATTTACAGTAGCTGACAGATTTACATACATGTTTTTTGAGTAAACTAATAAATCAGGTTCATATCTGAAACTTGAAAAATATGACATCATAAAAAAGAATGAGAAAAAATGCATATAATACAGTCAGCTGAAATGTGAAGCTAATGGATATCATATATTTTTATTAATCAATATTCAATCAGCGATTGAAAAAGTTTTCTATATGCATCCTTTCATTCATGTCATCTTAAATATTTAAAATTATGTTTCCTCACTAATTGCATACCATATCCCAATAGAATGATTACTGATAGTCCATTGCAGTGCCTTTGTCTCGTTACAGGCTTGTTATAACATGATATAACATACATGGACTTTAATGGCTCTCAAGTTGGAGAACACTTCAGATTTAATACTATTTCTAAGCCATGCTAGGAAGGAAACTCTAGGAAGGAAATTACGTTTATACTTACAGTAATTATAGTTATTTAGTAAGTTTAGATAATTTTATTAGGATATGTTGAAATTAACATTAACCAAGTTTAAAAAATGCTGTAAAAGTATTTTTCATTGTTAGTATGTGAAATATTGTGTTAAAAATGTTTATGTATACAACCTTATTGTAAAATGTTGGTTACACTCTACAGTAAGGTTCTATGTGTTAGTAAATTAATTAGGTACTGTGAACTAACAAAGAACAACATTTTATGACAGCATTTATTAATGGTTAGTGTTGTGTATAAAATACAATTGTTAGTTCATGTTAATTCATGATGCATTAACTAATACAACTACATACAACAATACTAAAACTTATGAGTATGTGTTAAAATTAACATAAAAAATTAATATGCACAGTAAAATTATTGTTTATTGTTAGATCATGTTAAATAATGTAGTTAACTAATGTTGATGAATACAACCTTATTGTAAAGTGTTACTCAAATGTTACCAGTAATTATAGCTTTGTACCTTAAATATTAATGATATTAAGTCATTATAATTAAGCTATATGGTATGTAGATGTCAAATTGAAAAAGATCATTTATTTATTTTTTATTTTATTTATTTTTTAGCATGCAAGCTTGCAATAATTTTAATGTGCTTGAGATTTTGCCATGCCTTTTCTGTAATACAAGAGGCTAAACAGAGTGATTGTGAAAAAATATGTGGGGTAGAGTACTTTTATTGAACTGATGATGAATAAATATTGAGTTCTATCCCTGATCCATTCTGTGAACAGTAACTACATAATACACTAATCCTCAAAAGTAACTTAACCTTCTGAACACTCCCTTACAAAACATGAAGCCACTTTTGTCTAAAGGAAGGAAAGTTTCTCTGTAATAGCAATTACTGCTTGCGAATATGATGGCGATCTTTCTCAATTCCCGGGTTTCAGCACTACTATAGCACACCCCTTTAGTTCCAGGGAATAAGTTAGCGGGAGACGGCATACTGTGTTGCAATAAATAGCTCTTTATTTACATGGAGTCATCATGGAGTCGCAAGCACTTATTTCTATTACAGAGAAACCTTTCTTCCTATAGACAAAAGTGGCTTCAAGTTTTGGGGGTGTGGTCGAGCACTGGTCATACGCTTTTCCAGGATCTGTATCCTGATCATAGGCGGTTTCAGAGACACCTTTCTCCCATTTAAACGAAAGTGTAAGAGGTGGGTAGGTGTTTGTGGAGGAGGGGGTGTGGTCAAGCGCCGATCTGTGGAGAGTGAGGTCTGGGAAAGTGGTTAAGGATTTACACCTGTGCTAACACCTGTTTGTATTTTCAGTGAGCTGTGGTTGGAGATAAAAGGGGAGGAGACAGTGGCAGAGGGGAAAAAGAGTAATGCTGCAGCCACTGTGTGTGTGTTTAGAGTGTTTGCTGAAAAATTATTTTGTAAATAAAGAGCTATTCATTGCATCGCAGTATGCCGTCACCCGATTCCTCATTCCCTGGAACTAAGGGGTGTGCTACAGTGGTGCTGAAACCCAGGAATCGAGGAAGATCACCTTCATGGAGTCCTTGGCACTGGCCAAAATCATCAAGACCATAGCCGGCATCCCGGCATCAGAACAGCACCGTCACCGTTTTTGGTTCTCCTTCGCCCAACAGCTCCGTGACGCATGTTGGAGGTGGTTGCTGGCTGAGGACTGCAGCGCTGATTAAATCGTCAACCTGGTGGTACTGGAGCATTTTGTTGACAGTCTGCCTAAAGGAACAGCGGAGTGGGTCCAGTGCCACCATCCGGCGTAGCTGGAAGAGGAAGTCCATCTGGCAGAGGACCACTTGGTGGCATATCTGGGGCCGGCGAATCCTGTTCTCTCTCTCCAGCTCTCTCTCCTTCTCTCTCTTCCCCTTTCCCATCCCATACTGTTCCTATCCATACCCCCTGGCAACGGGGGTCCATTTCCCTGAAACCTGCTCCCTAGACCCATGGTATTTCTACTGCTCCGAACCCCTCTTTCTCTGTTCCCACTCCCCACCAAATTGGTGAATCCGGGGCCGCAGGTGTGGGGGTAAGCTCTGGGCCGGTGTGCTGGTGCAGCAGGGAACCAGGACATATCAAGGATCAATGCCCGGTGATGGATGTGGGGGCTTGGGTCTGGGTCCCCAACGCATCACAAGCTGCCTCCGATCGATCAGGGACATACCGTATAGCAGTGAGAATCCAAGGGGGTACATACCAAGCTTTGGTGTATTTGGTTTTAATCAGACTTTGATCCAACAAAGCTTGGTTCAGGGTGAGGCTTTGGGTACAGCATGCCAGGTGAAGGTGAGGTGTGTGCATGGGGATATACACAAATAGCCTTTAGTGTCTGTTACTGTTCAATTCCAGGGACAAAATCATAGAATAGAGGAGGCAGTAAGTCCCCGCCTCACCCATCTGCTGATTTTGGGTAAGAATTGGCCAGCATTTCAGACATTATTGAGGAAAAAGTGTGCAGATGGGTGCTGCAATAGTGTAATTCGGTGTGGGATGCGTTTCCTGGGCCATCGACATCAGCTCCACGTCAGAGAAACCCGGAGGGAAGCGAGGGCTCTGCCCCTCTGGAGCAGACAAGAGATGAGTCTCTCAGGGATGCCTTTGACCAAGTGAGATCATTGATGGGCAAAAGCTTCAGCCCAGTGTTGCACTCTCCAGTCCCTACTTTTCAATTATTAAAGATAGGTTGTATCAAATGACGCAGGACACTCAAACAAAAACAGATACAACCCAGTTATTATTTCCGAAAAGCCACCAGGAAATGGTCTTCCAGGCAGCTTATTATAACCCGATGTCAGGACATTTAGGGTAAGATAAAACACTGAACCATCTCTTGGCCCGTTTTTATTGGCCGGGCATTCACGGGGATGTACGCAGGTGGTGTGCTACATGTCACAAATGTCAGTTGGTGAACCCCCAGCCACCCCAAAAGCACCATTGCGCCCTCTTCTGTTGTTCGAGGTCCCCTTCGAAAGAATTGGCATGGACCTCGTCGGGCCATTAGACTGAACGGCATGGGGGCATCGCTTTGTATTAGTCTTGGTGGATTAAGTGTCATTCTTCAAAATCATCTGCCGAGTTGGGATTCCGAAAGAGATCCTAACTAATCAGGGTACCTCGTTTATATCACGTACACTTTATAAATCATTGGGATTAAGTCGATCAGCACCAGTGTTTACCATCCTCAGACAGACGGCCCGGTCAAACGATTTAATCGGACCTTTAAAAACATGGTTGGGAAGTTTGTACACGAAGACTCACGAAATTGGGGTAAGTGGTTTGAACCCCTGTTATTTGCAGTAGGAGTGGTCCCTCAAGCCTCCATGGGGTTTTCCCCATTTTAATTACTTTATGGCCATAAGCCTGGGGCATCTTAGACGTTCTGAGGGAAAATTGGGAGGAGGGACCTTCAGAGAGTACATTTACATATTACATTTATTCATTTGGCAGATGTTTTATCCAAAGCGACTTACAAAAGAGGAACACATTGTAAGTGAATCATCTTAAGGAGACAGTTGTACGAAAAGTGCTGTATTACGTAGTAATAGTAAGAACGATATTCAGTACATTCTGGACCTGAGAGAAAAACTCCACACATTGGGGCAACTAACACAGGAGAATTTGCTCCAGGCAGTGTTGTAGTACTTGAGATCGGTCTTGATCTTGACACCGGTTTCGAGACCACTTTTTGAAGGTATCGGTCTCGTCCCGGAATCGACCACATTTCTACTCGGTCTTGTCTCGGTCTCAGACAAAGAGGACTCGGGATTTTATTTTAAGATCGGTCAAGACCACAACTGCGGGGATATCACTAAATTGCCTGTGTATTGTCTGATTTATTTGTTAACATCATTACTGTGATTAGATGTAAAACTTCCTGCTTCAAATGCAAGCAATAACTTGACTAATTTCTAATTTGAAATTGTTGTTACTGTTAACGGCTGTCACCCCTCCCCTTCCCCCTTCACACGCACTCCAAAAAAGTGAATGCAGGAAACGGGAGAAGAAACTGTGGCTGTCTGAGAGATGTCAGCCAAGTCTTCTGTAGTACAATTTGGCTACCTAAACCAGTGTTTCCCAACCACTGTACCCACTAGTGTACCATGAAAGATTGTCAGGGGTGCCATGAAAAATTATCAAATTCCTCAAAATAAATAAATACTGTTTTTTTTCTTTTTTTTCCCCGGTATTTTAGTGAAGGCATAGAGACGGTAGAAGAGTTTTAAAGTTGCCAATTCAGTATATTTTCCATTACAAAGTATTTTATGCAACCAGTTTAAATATTTTGTCAAACTCTAGTCTGCTGTCAAATGCAACTCCTCACATGACCACAAAATGATGCTTCATCATCTTACTTGTAGTAAAAACATTCAGTAAGTGAACCGAATGAATTAATACAATACAACAGGTGTATTGTTTTACTCAAAGACTGAAAGCTGTTTATTTGTGCACAGCATAGAGTTACAGATGTTATGAACAGATGTGGCTTACTTGTCGGGTTTCTCTCATGAAACATAAAAAGAATATGAGAAACTGTTACATACGATTACTAAAAGCAAATTGGCCTGTTTTATACAAGTCCAAAAAGACCGTGATACGATGTGTAAATTCGGAGAAACTGTAATCTTCACGGAGCACGTTTGACATCTGAATCAGTGAATGGAGGCTGGGCGGCTGCTCTCGGGTGCTAGTGCCTGCTGGATTCAACCTCTGTCAGTGCGACTTATGTGAGGTTTTTTTCTCTATCAACAATGCGATTTTGACCCGGTGCGACTTATAGTCAGGTGCGACTTTATTTCTGGAAAATATAGTAAATAAATAAATAAGTAAAAAATGTATTTGCTGTGCCATTGCAAGAATTATTTTTCAAGATCAAATCTACAAATTGGAAAAGTTTTTCATTATCCAATTAGCACTCTTGGCATATGAGACCTCATTATACAGTATACCTATGTGACTTGCTTTCTTTGCATATCTGAATTTCAAATATTACACTACTAAGACAGACAGAAAACATTGACAAGTTCTTGAAAAGTAAAACTACTGACGATGGTTATGTGGGATAGTGGTGTGCCATGGGATTTTTTAATCGTAAAAAGTGTGCCGTGACAGAAAAAATGGCTGGGAAACACTGGCCTAAACCACAAAGAGTTCATCTGCAAAAAAGCATCCAAAAAAAAAAAAAAAAAAAAAACATACAGCAGTATGTAAATTCTGCAATGTAATGCTTACCGAGACGGTTGGGACCCCATCAGATTTTAGCGGCACTTAGAAAGGAAGCATAAAGAAAGATAAGCTAAGTGTAGGTGATGCTAGCAAAGCTAGCTAGCTAACATTAGCAATCTGCCATTTGCTGCATTCCATTCAACTCTGAAAGTAACTATATTGTTTAAGAAATGACAGAGAAAAATCAAGACTTAAGTACTAAATAATTGTTTAATATATTCTGTACTTAATGATGGTTTATAGGGGAAGAGTCATCCAGAAAACCTGATGTGATGCTTAAACAAAAATGATATTGTTTTAGGTGGATGATAAAACTTGGAAAAGGAGTGCTGAATAAAGATGGTTAAGTTGATTTCAATTCCTTAGTGTTTGTTTGTATTTGTTTGCTCAAAGAAAACAAAGGAAAATTCACACACATACAATTCACCTCTGCAATGCCTTTGGATTATTTTATCAGGACATTTCTCATGGTACACTGATACACACACACACACACACACACACACACACACACACACACACACACACACACACATATATATATATATATATATATATATATATATATATATATATATATATATATATATATATATGGCAATAAAAGAAGTGAATAAAGAGGAATCTTTTTTTTATGGGAATGTGGACCTTTCAGATCAATTTGAGGAGTGCCTATGGTTTGCATGTTCCACATTTTATCTTAAGTGTGTCATGCAGTGTGGGACTCGCACTGGTCTGGTCTTGGTCTTGACTCGGTCTCACCCTGCCTTGGTCTTGACTTGGTCTCAACCCCTCAAAGTCTTGGCCTTGTCTCAGTCTCGATACACTCTGGTCTTGGTCTTGACTTGGTCTCAGTTTAGGTGGTCTTGACTACAACACTGGCTCCAGGCCTAGGAACGGCAATCCCGCCTGTATAACAGGGGCACTCAGCTATGAGAATTCTCACAGGGAGATAAGGTCCTTGTGTTATTACTCGATTAATCAATTTCTAAATTGTTAGCCAAATGGCAAGGGCCCTTTGAGGTCACACAGCGAGTTGGGGAAGTCGACTATGAGGTAAAACAGACAGATAGAGGTGGAGCATGTCAAATTTACCACCTGAATCTATTTAAACCAGCTTTGATGACAGTCCCAGAGAGGGTGGAGCTAAGATCAGAGGTAGAATTAAATTCAAACCTGTAGAGACTATCTCTCACCGTCTCAATTCAATGAGGTTCCCAGGTTGCAAAAGGGGTTTTCTGATGTGTTTTCGCTTCTACCCGGTCGTACGAACCTCATAGAACACCACATTGAGATGACCCCAGGAGTGGTGGTATGTTCCCACCCTTATCGGTTAATGGGACACAAGAAAAAAGTGTTCCAGGAAAAACTCATGGCCATGCTCGATATGGGGGTAATTGAGGAGTCCCAGAGCAACTGGTCCAGTCCAGTGGTATTGGTCCCTAAGGCCGGTTTTGTGTGGACTATAGAAAAGTTAACGTGGTGACTAAATTTGACGCTTACCCAATGCCTCACATTCATGAACTGCTCGACTGGTCAAGTGTGGCTCACTTTTATTCTACACTGGATTTAACAAAGGGATATTGGCAGATCCCCTTGACTCCCATGTCCTGAGAAAAAACAGTCTTTTACCCTTTACCCTTCCATTTGGGCCCTGGCTACGTTTCAGCAACTCATGGACAAAATTCTCAGCATATCCAGCATCTGAGGGCCGTCCTGAGATCGCTGACACAGGCGGGAATTGATAAGACAGCAGCTATTGTGGCTGGTCCGAGACCCAAGACCAAAAAGAAGATGAGACAGTTTCTGGGGCTGGCTGGTTATTATCATAGGTTTGTACCTAAGTATTTGGATGCCACCAGCCCGCTGACCGATCTCACTAAAAAGGGAACACCCGATCCGGTCCAGTGGATGGAGTCATGCGTGGAGCCGTGCGTGGAGCGTGGATCACTCGTTGGTATCTGGCACTTCAGCCCTTTAAGTTTGAGGTGGTCCACAGGCCGGGGGCACAGATGGCTGTGGCCGATTTTCTCTCTCGGAATGGGGGGAGTCGGTGGCAGGCAGGATGGCTCCCCAGTCTGAGTCAGTTGGTGGGGGTATGTAGAGGAGGGGGTGTGGTCGAGCGCCGATCTAAGGAGAGTGAAGTCCAGGAAAGCTGAGTGGTTAAGGATTTACACCTGTGCTAACACCTGTTTGTATTTCCAGTGAGCTGTGGCAGCAGAGGGGAGAGAGAGTCGTGCTGCAACTGCTGTGTGTGTGTGTTTAGGGTGTTTGCTGTAAAGCAAAGAGTTTTTTTGTAAATAAAGAGCTACTCATTGCAACGCAGTACGCCATCTCCCGCTTCTTCATTCCCTGGAATTAAGAGGTATGCTACAGTGTTACCTTAAGGAGATGACACCTAATTACTTTCATTGGTCTAACCTAATGTAGTCAGGCTGATGCAGTCAAATAATATTATATACACAATAATTTCAATAATAGTATGTATAAAAACTAGTTAACTTAGATGTTATTACATGAAGCACATTTTAGGTTGTTTGACAACACATGTAAAACACCAGAAAAGTGATTAATAATAGCCCATGGCTGTAATGTCATATTCAGGAAATACGATGTAAGCCCAAAGCAGAATTTTTTGAATTTTTCTGATTGAATTGGCTTTAAGTTGACTTAAAACAGTCAACTACACAGCAGCAATTTCTTGTAAATCTTACAAGTCACCCTCAACCTCCAGGTTTATGCCTTGTCAGAGGTTGTGTGCATAGCCACCAAGCCTATGAATAGTGTTTGTTGAAAAGGGAGCTCCGGGTGGCATGTTTTGTCACTCTGTCCGTCATAGTTTACTATAGGTGGACCCTTACTTGTATGGTGTATTATTTCCCAAGCACAAAGTAAATAGATGGAGCTTAATATAGTCTGTGGAGTAATCTGGATTCAGGATGCTGAAATAAAATCAATGGCGTAATTCAAACATGCATTGCAATGATTGATGTTTTGCTATGACATGTTATATGCCAAGTAAAGATTCAATTGAGGTGATGGAATTAAAAAGGTAAAATCTTTTATGTTATGGTCACTTTCACAATACTTAATATACATATACATAAGGGAGGGAACAAAATATACAGTTTTCCTAGTCATGTCCCATGAATATCTAGTCACTTTATATTTCAAAGCACATCATCAGACACCAAAATGATGATATACTACCAGTTTGGTCTCTTGAATGAATATATGTTTTTCTCATTATCTTAAAGATTTTTTTTTTTTTTTTTTTTTTTTTTTTTAAGGCCAATGCTTAAATTGTATCTTATATTTTAATTAAGAAAAATTGGAGTTGGACCAGAAATGAACAGCCATCAAGTGTCCAGAAAACACGAGAACTCCTTTAGTACTGTTTAAATTGCATAACAAGATGCACCTTGTTAAGTTGGTAATCTAGGCAAAGGGTGTATTTTATAAGCTAAAATATAAGATAGTTTTGTTTTGTTTTTTATGGTCAATACAAAATTCCCTTTTACATTATATACTGTAAATTAAAGTCAGTGTATGATAGGCTATTTGATGTCAGTTTCCAATGTGACAACATACCCCATGTAAACATCCTATTATTATGCTTTTCAGAAACATTTTAAAAGTTAAACAATTAATGAATTATTGAAAGGTAACATACAAAAATATTAAACCATTGTTTTGGCCAACAAATATTGTAACTGATAAATTGTATATTTATAAAGCTTAAAAAACATATCTTGATTGTATATATGTACATTTTATAGTTGACCCTAATCTGAATGTTTGCTAGTTTGTGTTCACTTGTTTACCTAATAGCCATAGAAACAATATAAAGATGCTAAAATTTTAGTTTGGAACATTGAATTATAATATTTATTTCTGTTCCTCCAGACAGAACTGGTGTAACTGAGCCTCCTTGCACGCACATGCTTTTTCAGCTCTGTCCACAAATTTTCTATCGGATTGAGGTCAGGTTTTTGTGATTGCCACTCCAAAACCTTGGGGGGGGGGGGGGGGGGGGGTTGGGGGTGCGGTGGAGTTGGTGGTTGCTTGACATCATTTTCTGGAATTTTCCAAGCTGCTTAAAGGCACAGTTAACTTCGTGTATATAACTTCTGACCCACTGGAATTGTGATATAGTCAATTAAAAGTGAAACAATCTGTCTGTAAACAATTGCTGGAAAAATTACTCGTGTCATACACAAAGTGGAGGTCCTAAACGACTTGCCAAAACTATAGTTTTCTAATATTAAATCTGTGGGGTGGTTAAAAAAGTTTTAATGACTTCAACCTAAGTGTATGTAAACTTCTGACTTTAACTGTATATATATATATATAATATTTTCGTATTTCAATTTCATAAAATTCCATCAAACTGGATTGTATAATTTTTAACTAAATTAAATTAATAAAACTTAAAATATTTCTTTTTTTTATTTTGTTTTGTTAAAGATTGCTCAGTTTGATGGAGTTATGGACTTGAATGTGTACATCTTTTTTTTGAGTGTACCCATAAAAGAAAAAAAAAAAAAAAACAACCTAAAAACAAAAAATTTCAGTGGTGAATTTTGCCTATATATATATATATATATATATATATATTAGGGCTGTTGATTTAATGCATTAATTCGGTGCGAATAATTATATAACAAAATAACGTAATTAGTCATGTCCCCAGATCGTGATAAGGAATATTCCTTCAATTTTAGCAACTGAAGCTTTAAGTACCACCTGTTTTCTCCAAGTGGCAGTAAGAGAAACTTCAGCTGTTTGGGCAACGCGGTTATACAGAGAACAAACCACACTCACCAACAGCAGACATCACAAGATGAGAACACGTTCTTGCATTCAAACATAGCTTGATGGAGCACAAATACGAACGCAGGTATCTCAAGACGTGTTTTTCTAAGCTTCAAACTATGTTGAAGTTGACACAGTGACCTAAAAATGGTATGTTTATGACGCAACGCAAATGAGATGCTCCAAAAGCGTCTGTTGCAGGTGTGCATTGATGCATCCTTAGAAAAGCCCTCATAATAAATCTGTCTCGGACTGACTGACGAATTCAATTGCAAAATGGATTGTGTGAACTGTAGGCCAATGATAGGCAGATGACATAATTCAATAATATGAATTATGTCATATTATTGAATTAACAACAATTATCTTGAACAAACAATTAACATTACATTGTTTACAGCATTTATTAATCTTTGTAAATATTAGTTAATAAAAATACAATTGTTCATTGTTAATGTTAGTTCATAGTGCATTTACTAATGTTAACAAACACAACTTTTGATTTGACTACAGAGAGGTCCCACGGGGGAACAAGGTGTGGTCTAGAGGCGTTCAACCTCCTAGCGCCTCTCAGGAACCTGATGATCAAGTCATGCTTCCCCAAGTACTTACCATCTACTGCATCATGATGAGCCGTAATAGCGGCTACATACACCTTCAAGGTGGAAGGGGACAGCCGCCCCTCCAACCTCTCCTGCAGGAAGGAAAGCACCAATCCGACTGCACATCTCTGGGGGGTCTTCCCATCGGGAAGAACACCACTTAGCGAACAGACGCCACTTCAAGGCATACAGGCGCCTCGTAGAGGGAGCCCTAGCCTGAGTGATCGTGTCTACCACCGCGGGCAGTAGGCCACTTAAGTCCTTCGCGTCCCATCCGAGGGCCAGATGTGGAAATTCCAGTGGTCTGGTCGCGGGTGCCAGATGGTGCCCCGTCTCTGAGAAAGAAGGTCCTTCCTCAGGGGATTTCACCAGAGGGGGCTGTCGCGAGGAGCGTGAGATCCAAGAACCATGTCTGGGTGGGCCAGTAGGGTGCTACTAGGATGACTTGCTCCCCGTCCTCCCTGACCTTGCACAGGGTCTGTGCAAGTAGGCTCACTGGGGGAAATGCATACTTGCGTAGTCCAGGGGGCCAGCTGTGTGCCAATGCGTCTATATCAAGAGGTGCCTCGGTCAGGGCGTACCAAAGCGGGCAGTGGGAGGATTCCCGGGAAGCAAACAGGTCTACCTGTGCTCGACCGAATCGACACCAAATCAGCTGGACCACCTGAGGGTGGAGTCTCCACTCTCCTCTGAGGGTAACCTGACATGACAGCGTGTCCGCTGCAGTGTTGAGGTCACCTGGGATATGAGTGGCTCGTAGCGACTTGAGGTGCTGCTGACTCCAGAGCAAGAGACGGCGAGCGAGTTGTGACATGCGATGGGAGCGTAGGCCACCTTGGCGGTTGCTGTGTTGTCTTCCGGACCAACACGTGCTTGCTCTAGATCAACGGCCGAATCCTCCGCAAGGCGAACAGTACTGCCAACAACTCTAGGCAGTTGGTGTGCCAATGCAGCAGTGGGCCAGTCCAAGAATCAGCGGCTGTGTGCCTGTTGCCAACGGCGCCCCAGCCCATCTTGGAGGCATCTGTTTTAACCACGATGCATCTGGAGACCTGCTCTAGGGAAACCCTTGCCCGTAGAAATGTCAGGTCGGTCCAAGGGCTGAAGAGGCGGCGACAAATCGGCGTGATGGCCAAGTGATGTGTCCCATGGTGCTATGCCCATCTCGGGACTTGAGTCTGAAGCCAGTGCTGAAGCGGTCTCATATGCATCAACCCGAGTGGTGTGGCCGTCGCTGAGGATGCCATATGCCCCAGGAGTCTCTGAAAAAGTTTAAGCCTTCAGACAGTTCAGCATCGACTGAGCACGTTCGTTCATGAGACACGCTGTCATCGAGACCGAGTCCAACTCCAGACCGAGAAAAGAGATGCTCTGAACCAGGGAGAGCTTGCCTTTTTCCCAGTTGACCTGAAGCCCCAGTCGGCTGAGGTGTCCAAGCACAAGGTCCCTGTGTGCGCATAGCAACTCTCGAGAGTGAGCTAAGATCAGCCAGTCATCGAATGCGGATGCCCACTTCCCTTAGGGCTGCCTCCGCAAACTTCGTGAAGATGCGAGGGGACAAGGACAGGCCGAAGGGGAGGACCTTGTACTGGTATGCCTGGCCTTCGAAAGCAAACCGCAGGAAGGGTCTGTGTCGAGGTAGGACCGAGACATGGAAGTACACGTCCTTCAGGTCTACCACCGTGAACCAATCTAAATGTCGGACGCTCGCTAGAATGCATTTTTGCATCAGTATCTTGAACGGGAGTCTGTTCAAGGTCCTGTTCAGTACTCGCAGGTCCAAGATTGGTCGCAACCCACCGCCTTTCTTTGGTACGATGAAGTAAGGGCTGTAGAACCCTTTCCTCATCTCGGTTGGAGGGACAGACTCTATCGCGCCCTGCGTGAGCCACGCGTCCAAACTCCGGATGAGGGGGACCAAAGGGTTAATCATGTCGGATGTACCGGCGGGTGGGGCCTCGCAGCGGGGTGGAGCTTGAGGTGCCACGTCGAGGGGACTCGAGCCCCGTGGCCGTGCTGAGTCGAGGGACATCAAAGCACTTACCTGGCTCCTGTTGCCCACCATGAGATTGGCCGAGGAGGAGGGAGGAGGAGTCTCGCCCCAGAGGTCCATCGGCACTAATCCTGTGTGGGGGTATTCCTGCCACAGCTGGGCACCCAGGGGCAGGGGGTCCGCTGCTGGAGCGCCAACCCTGCCAAAAAGGAACAGTGGACAGCGGTCAAGACGACATCCGTGCACACCGGACATGTGACCCAGGAAACAAGGGAATTGCTCTTTTGCTGAACCTTTGGGTACCGCAGCCTCTGGGGCATGTGGGGAAAAAAGAAAAAATAGATTCTCCTCCCGGCCCTCCACCGGGGGATGGAGTGGTCTCTGCACCAGCTCCAGAGAGATGGGTCTCCTTGCCCCTGGGTCGCCCATCGAAGCCTTCCTAGGGTTCTTGGCTGCCGGCCATGAGATGGGGGGCTTCTGCTTCCTGCGATGGGCTGCACGCCGCGGCCGGGCCATGGGGGCGGGCTGTGGCGGATGTTGCTGCAGGGAGATGCCCTTGGCGATGAGCAGACGGGGTGCAGGATCTTGAGCCGCACCGGGGCAGGATGTGCTTTATAGCCTCCGTCTGCTTCTTCGCCATCGAGAACTGCTGGGCAAAGTCCTCGACGGTGTCGCCAAACCTGGGAGATGGGGGCATCAAGGAACCGTGCCTTGTTGGCCTCTCGCATCTCTACCAAGTTGAGCCAGAGGTGGCACTCCTGGACCATGAGAGTGGACATTGCCACTACATTGACATAACGTCGAGTGCGTGACAGATAGGGAACTTATTGTAAATTGTTACCGTCTTTTTTTATCTTTACTCGAGTGCTACAATAACGTAATGAATTGTAATGATCTGTATTATAATTTTTTATAATATATACACTGTATTTTATGTATAATTATTTAAATATAACTATTTATAAGTATTTAATCATTATATATTGAATTATTGTTATTTGAGGGGCTTTCTTAGCAAAAATTTATATATGTGATTAATTCAATTAAAATATAGGCTATACATTGCTTAAAATTGCCAGAAAACTGAATATTTCATACAAATGTGTACATTACAGTCTTCAAAGACGCCTCACATGTCCTATGCTGACAGCTTCATTGAATTCTACCCGCTCAACACCAGTTTCAAATTTTAATAGCAATTTTTCACATTATTAATGTCCTGACTATACATTGTGATCAATTGAATGCCACTTTGGCAAATAAAAGTACCAATTTCTTTCCATAAGAGCAAAATCTGTACATTATTCCAAACTTTTGGCCACCAGTGTATATATATATATATATATATATATATATATATATATATATATATATATATATATATATATATATGACTGCAAAATTATCAGTTTCTCTGGATTTACTATTTAAAGGTATGTGTTTGAGACAACATTGTCTACTGGCAACCTTTCTCCCAAATTCCAAATAAAAATATTGTCATTTAGAGTATTTATTTGCAGAAAATTACAACTGGTCAAAATAACAAAAAACCTTGAATAATGCAAGGAAAACAAGTTCATATTCATTTTTAAACAACACAATAATAATGTTTTAACTTAGGAAGTGTTCAGAAATCAATATTTGGTGGAATAATCCTGATTTTCAATCATAGTCTTGGCATGCTCTCTACCAGTCTTTCACATTGCTGTTGGGTGAATTTATGCCCCTCCTGGTGCAAAAATTCAAACAACTTGGCTTTGTTTGTTGGCTTGTGACCATCCATCTTCCTCTTGATCACAATCCAGAGGTTTTCAATGGGGTTCAGGTCTGGAGATTGGGCTGGCCATGACAGGGTTTTGATCCGATGGTCCTCCATCCACACCTTGATTGACCTGGCTGTGTGGCATGGAGCATTGTCCTGCTGGAAAAACCAATCCTCAGAGTTGGGTAACATTTTCAGAGCAAAAGGAAGCAAGTTTTCTTCCAGGATAACCTTGTACGTGGCTTGATTCATGCGTCCTTCACAAAGATGAATCTGCCCGATTCCAGCCTTGCTGAAGCACCCCCAGATCATCAAAGATCCTCCACCTGGTCGTCTAATGGTTAGACGGAGACCTGGAGAGGCCTTCAAGCCACAGTGTCTCACACCCAACTGTGTAATTTGGTGGAGGATCAGTGATAATCTGGGGGTGCTTCAGCAAGGCTGGAATCGGGCAGATTCGTCTTTGTGAAGGACGCATGAATCAAGCCACGTACAAGGTTATCCTGGAAGAAAACTTGCTTCCTTTCGCTCTGACAGAATGGAAAAAAAAAGAAAAATGTTTTTCTCCTGCTGGATAACATTGCATGACCAGCATTCAGCATTCAGATCTATTGATTCTTAGTTTTGAAAATGACGTGACTGTGGCGACATTTTTGCAAACAGATACAAGTCATGCGCTATAGTACAAGTGTTTAGATATCATAAAATAGCATTGTGTGGTGAAAAACAGTGCGAAACAGTAAGTGTTTATGAACTGATAATCTGCCGTTGTACTTGTGATTTGTGTGAAAGTGAAAAAACGGCATTGTTGTTGAAGCACCTCTTGTGATCATTTCAGCAAAAATGAAATTTTTATTTTTATAGTAATTCTGCTCAAGTATTTAAGCAAGTCCACTGCCTAAAAACAACCTGGTCTCATAAAAACACATTTCTAAACAAAAAAAGAGTGGAAAAATTAGGTGCCCCAATGCTCTAGTTATTATTTGCATATTGGCTTATATGTCAACGACAAGTTTGTTATATCAGTTTAAAAAACATCGCCTTTCAAAACTTGCTTTAAAAATATAAGTTATGACATTAGGACTTGTTATTGAATTAATTACGTCATTTGTCAACTCCCTGTTGAAGTTGTTCTAGCAAATCAGCAGATGTCCTCAGCGTGTGGTGTAGCATTTTGAAGCTGTTAATCATTCATTGAAGCATTTGGTTTAAATAATTCTACGTTTCATAAAGGTTTGTTTCCCCCAGTACTAGCCTAGATAAATACAAATATGGAGTGACTATTTGCGCCCATGTGTAATTAGCATCTACAACACGTCACAGATATTTGCACCCCAACAGTCTAGTAGAAATATAGAAATTTACAACAAACTGCATCGTAAGTGTTGCTGCAGTGGCGTGGGGCATAAGGCAAGGCAAGTTTATTTATATAGCTCATCTGAACACATTACACATATTGAGAAAAAGTTATATAATAATAAAATAAAAAGAATAAAATAGAATAATTAAAATGAAAGAAAGACAAAAGCAAAATGATTCAGGGAAATCAATAAGTGCAGCACAATGCTCAGTCAGAAAATGCACAGCTAAACAGATGTGTTTTCAGTCTGGATTTAAATGTGGCTACTGTTGGGGCATATCTAACCTCTTCTGGAAGCTGGTTCCAGCTGTGGGTGGCAGAATAGCTAAACGCTGTCTCACCTTGTTTTGAGTGAACCCTCTGTATGTCTAACTGACTTGATCCTAATGATCTGAGAGGTCTGTTAGGTTTATATTCAATAAGCATATCTGAAATGTATTTAGGTCCTAGGCTATTGAGCGATTTATAAACGAGTAATAGTACTTTAAAATCAATTCCAAATGTAACTGGAAGCCAATGCAAAGACCTGAGGACTGGAGTAATATGCTCAGATTTTTTGGTTCGGGTGAGAATCCTGGCAGCGTCATTCTGAATGAGCTGCAGGTGTCTAATGGTCTTTTTGGAAAGCCAGTTAGGAGTCCATTGCAGTAGTTTACCCTACTGGTGATGAATGCATGAACAAGTTTCTCTAAGTCTTGACTGGATACAAAACATCTAATTCTGGCTATATATTTTAGATGATAGTAGGCTGATTTAGTTATTGCTTTGATGTGACTACTGAAACTAAGGTCTGACTCCAAAATGACACCAAGATTTCTTGCTTGATTTTTTGTGTTTAGGCCCTTGGAGTCAAGGTGTGTGTTCACCTTTGGAATTTCGCCTTTTTGCCAAATACAATGACCTCTGTCTTGTCATTGTTTAACTGAAGGAAGTTTTGGCACATCCAACTGTTAATTTAATCAATGCACTGGCACAGAGAGTCTACGGGGCTGTAGTCATTTGGCGATAGGGCTAGATAGATCTGGGTATCGTCTGCATGGCTATGGTATGCAATTTGTTTCTTTTTCATAATTTGGCCTAGTGGGAGCATATACAGGTTGAACTGGAGCGGTGGCAGAATTGAGCCTTGTGGGACTCCGCACGTCATGGATGTCCACTCAGATTCATAGTTGCTTATGTTCACATAGAAACCCCTCTGTTCGAAATATGACCTGAACCAGCTGAGGATCGTCCCAGAGAGCCCTTTCTTCCAGTGTTTTGCCATCAATTTTTCTGTCTCAAAATCAGACATAGTGACTAATTTCTGAAGTTTTTGTGGTGGGTGCTGTGCTGTGGTGGTCAGTGCAACATGGGGACGAGCTGATCGCCATTCTAATATCATTGATCTTCTTCATGAAAAAAGATGCAAACTCATTGCATTTTCTGTCAGAGAACATTTCACAGGCAACCTGTGTTGGGGGGTTTGTTAGTCTTTCTACAGTAGCAAAAAGAGTGCGGGTGTTGTTTACATTGCTGTTAATAATGTTTGAGAAGAAGGTCTGCCTAGCTGCTCCAAATTCCAAATTGAAAGCATGAAGGCTGTCTTTATAGATATTATTATGGACTTCAAGTTGTGTTTTCCGCCACATTTGTTCTGCTTACCTGCATTTTCTTTTCAAGTTTTTCACTGCTGTTGTGTTTCTCCAAGGTGCTTTATGTCTGCCAGTGATCGTCCAGACCTTTACAGGAACAATGCCATCAACAGCATTTTTAACTGTTGAGTTAAAGTTATCGAGGAGTACATCAACACAGTCTGCGGATATACTCGGTTTCAAAGATATAACCTTGATAAATTGCACACTAGTGTTCTCATTTATGTACCTCTTTTTGACAGAGACAGATCTAACTTCAGAGGTTGGAGAAATCAATATTTAAAAGAAAACACAGAAATGGTCAGATAGCGCAATGTCCTTAATAATAGTGGACGAAATGTTCAGACCCTTGCTAATAAGCAGATCAAGAGTGTGTCCGCGATTGTGTGCGGGTCCATCTACATGTTGAGTCAGATTAAAAGTGTTTAAAACTGTTTTGAGTTCTTTGGCAGTGTTGTGTTCAGGATTATCTATATGAATGTTGAAATCCACAGCAATAACAAAACAGTCAAATTCAGAGGGAGTTGCATAACGTAACAATTTACCTTGTACCCGGGTTCGATTCCACTATTGTCCCATTCCTTTTGCCATCCTGTTTCCAATATTTGCTTTAATACTACAAATAACAATAAATCAAAATGTATATAAAGGCAGTTTTACTATAGATATATTGTATTGTAGTAACCATGTTTTTGGAAGAAACCATAGTTTTAATGCAATTAACAATGGTGTTACTACAGTAGTATGCTGTTTAATATAGTAACCATGTTTAATTTTGTGGTTACTATGACTGTAATACAAAAATACCATGATGCTATTGTTACTGTAGTAAAACCATGGTTAAATTTTGTAAGGGAAGGTTAGGGTTAGGTTAGGTTTAGAGGTTGTTGTAGGGTGTCTGTGGACTCTAAATAAACACAATAAACGAGCTGCAGTGATGCTCCTATACTGTATGTTCGTATTTAATTAGGGGTGCAAATAGTATCTGCCACTACTTGCACTGAGGAGTAAATAGCATCTACTGTAAAAAATCTAGACATTTTTTTTTTTAGATTGCAAGCACTTTTAGAAGAGAGGAAGAGAGATCTCTTCAGCTGCCTTTTACTGCCCTCTACTGGCCCTCCATGAACAGGCAAAGTTGCTTAAAGGGAGATACAGTACTTAAGTTATGTTTATGTGCATTTATTGTATGTTAAAAATCTATGATCAAGGTCTAGAGCAAGGTAAATATTCCAATCAAGATTATGTACCATTCATCATGAAAACGACACCAACCACTTTTATTCAAAATGGCTTTTGCATTTGTCAAAGCATACTTTTTATCACACAGACTGGGTGGTATTCACTAAAGGGAATTGGCCATTTCTTGCCATGGCACTTATTACTTATATAACTTTCTATGTTATATTATTTCAGCTGGCTTGATTACTTATAAAAGGGTTTAATCTAATCATTGGTAATGTTGCTTTAGAAATGCTTGAAAAGGACAATTATCAGGTTGTGAGGAGCCTTGGTTGTAAAAAGAGATAATTAGGTGTCAGATTTAAAATGAGGATTAGCTTTCATAGATAAAACCCATATTGTGACCAATACAGAATAACTGGAAGAAATCAATTCCACTCATTTTCATTCAACGTATGAACATTTGATGTTGAATTTGTAAGGCAAAACAACAAGTTTTGGCTTTTCTATTTTAAAAATAACAAAGAATTCACAGTGCACACAAAAAATAAGGTTAACGAACGACTGCGGTTTGTATTGGCTTTTATTGGCTTCTGTGGTTTGAACTCCTAGTAAAACCTTTACATGCAAAGTTCAAACATAAACACTTCCCTGCTGTCAAATACATGCACTATATACTGTATATACACAAACTAAACTGACAAATACAGTCTTGAAACATTTAGACTGGTGTGCTGTATTTGTTTTGATTTGAAAATGACAGAATCGTAGTGCTGCGTGTGAATAAAGGATCATGAAAAAATACAGCAAGATCAAATACATTATTTTGAGGATTTAAGTGATGTATTTGGACTACAATGGGGAGGGAATTATTTTCTACACTAAGAACAAAGAGACTCTCATGCATAAGGGTTGCAATGATAAATGCAATAGAAACGTTGAGGTCATTCCATTGTAAATGTGCTTTAATGTTCACATGTGATCGGGCTGCAGTCACAAGACGTTGATTATAATGGGAGCGTTCTAGTTTTTCCATGTTGCTCGTTTGCAGTGTATTTACCATCTGCATTGCAAGTGAGCTGTGGGACATGTAACAAATCTAAAATGATACCAAATTACAGACTATGCTTTTGACTTTTGTTGTGAAGTTTTTATTCGAGTGCCGGGTACTGTTTCTTAAGATGAAACATAAAGCAAGCATCTGGGCATCACACTGATTAAAACTTGCGCATTAGGATTTTTTGTGATTACTGATAGGACTAAAGACTAATTTAAGCATCTCTGATTCTGTTTCACTGCTCAACGGATATTTCTTGGATACGTTAGATTGCTTAACCGCTGCAAAAACGTTGTAAATAGAAACCTTTGACACAACAGGAGAAGACTTAAAGGAATATTCCGGGTTCAATACAAGTTAAGCTCAATCGACAGCATTTGTGGCATAATGTTGATTACCACAAAAGTTAATTACGACTCGTCCCTCCTTTTCTTTAAAAAAAAGCAAAACTCAAGAT